>NW_027363443.1:600000-824128 GCF_046119375.1 Phyllobates terribilis | reverse complement strand
TTTGTGCATTTACAATATTCATTGATTTTTGCCATTGAAAAACATGTTTTTCATATACCAGAAATGTTTGAAGCTACTGACTGAATGAAAGGAGCTGGCATCTCACTCTGAATCTTCTTTATCATGCTAGGATTAACAGGAAAAAGCTAAAAATTTCAGAATTGCACCGTGCAATGTGGAGATATTACTGTTTGTGCATTTACAATATTCATTGATTTTTGCCATTGAAAAACATGTTTTTCATATACCAGAAATGTTTGAAGCTACTGACTGAATGAAAGGAGCTGGCATCTCACTCTCTTTGAATCTTCTTTATCATGCTAGGATTAGCAGGAAAAAGCAAAAAATTTCAGAATTGCACCTTGCAATGTGGAGATATTACTGTTTGTGCATTTACAATATTCATTGATTTTTGCCATTGAAAAACATGTTTTTCATATACCAGAAATGTTTGAAGCTACTGACTGAATGAAAGGAGCTGGCATCTCACTCTCTTTGAATCTTCTTTATCATGCTAGGATTAACAGGAAAAAGCAAAAAATTTCAGAATTGCACCTTGCAATGTGGAGATATTACTGTTTGTGCATTTACAATATTCATTGATTTTTGCCATTGAAAAACATGTTTTTCATATACCAGAAATGTTTGAAGCTACTGACTGAATGAAAGGAGCTGGCATCTCACTCTCTTTGAATCTTCTTTATCATGCTAGGATTAGCAGGAAAAAGCAAAAAATTTCAGAATTGCACCTTGCAATGTGGAGATATTACTGTTTGTGCATTTACAATATTCATTGATTTTTGCCATTGAAAAACATGTTTTTCATATACCAGAAATGTTTGAAGCTACTGACTGAATGAAAGGAGCTGGCATCTCACTCTCTTTGAATCTTCTTTATCATGCTAGGATTAACAGGAAAAAGCTAAAAATTTCAGAATTGCACCGTGCAATGTGGAGATATTACTGTTTGTGCATTTACAATATTCATTGATTTTTGCCATTGAAAAACATGTTTTTCATATACCAGAAATGTTTGAAGCTACTGACTGAATGAAAGGAGCTGGCATCTCACTCTCTTTGAATCTTCTTTATCATGCTAGGATTAGCAGGAAAAAGCAAAAAATTTCAGAATTGCACCTTGCAATGTGGAGATATTACTGTTTGTGCATTTACAATATTCATTGATTTTTGCCATTGAAAAACATGTTTTTCATATACCAGAAATGTTTGAAGCTACTGACTGAATGAAAGGAGCTGGCATCTCACTCTCTTTGAATCTTCTTTATCATGCTAGGATTAACAGGAAAAAGCAAAAAATTTCAGAATTGCACCTTGCAATGTGGAGATATTACTGTTTGTGCATTTACAATATTCATTGATTTTTGCCATTGAAAAACATGTTTTTCATATACCAGAAATGTTTGAAGCTACTGACTGAATGAAAGGAGCTGGCATCTCACTCTCTTTGAATCTTCTTTATCATGCTAGGATTAGCAGGAAAAAGCAAAAAATTTCAGAATTGCACCTTGCAATGTGGAGATATTACTGTTTGTGCATTTACAATATTCATTGATTTTTGCCATTGAAAAACATGTTTTTCATATACCAGAAATGTTTGAAGCTACTGACTGAATGAAAGGAGCTGGCATCTCACTCTCTTTGAATCTTCTTTATCATGCTAGGATTAGCAGGAAAAAGCAAAAAATTTCAGAATTGCACCTTGCAATGTGGAGATATTACTGTTTGTGCATTTACAATATTCATTGATTTTTGCCATTGAAAAACATGTTTTTCATATACCAGAAATGTTTGAAGCTACTGACTGAATGAAAGGAGCTGGCATCTCACTCTCTTTGAATCTTCTTTATCATGCTAGGATTAACAGGAAAAAGCAAAAAATTTCAGAATTGCACCTTGCAATGTGGAGATATTACTGTTTGTGCATTTACAATATTCATTGATTTTTGCCATTGAAAAACATGTTTTTCATATACCAGAAATGTTTGAAGCTACTGACTGAATGAAAGGAGCTGGCATCTCACTCTCTTTGAATCTTCTTTATCATGCTAGGATTAACAGGAAAAAGCTAAAAATTTCAGAATTGCACCGTGCAATGTGGAGATATTACTGTTTGTGCATTTACAATATTCATTGATTTTTGCCATTGAAAAACATGTTTTTCATATACCAGAAATGTTTGAAGCTACTGACTGAATGAAAGGAGCTGGCATCTCACTCTCTTTGAATCTTCTTTATCATGCTAGGATTAGCAGGAAAAAGCAAAAAATTTCAGAATTGCACCTTGCAATGTGGAGATATTACTGTTTGTGCATTTACAATATTCATTGATTTTTGCCATTGAAAAACATGTTTTTCATATACCAGAAATGTTTGAAGCTACTGACTGAATGAAAGGAGCTGGCATCTCACTCTCTTTGAATCTTCTTTATCATGCTAGGATTAACAGGAAAAAGCTAAAAATTTCAGAATTGCACCGTGCAATGTGGAGATATTACTGTTTGTGCATTTACAATATTCATTGATTTTTGCCATTGAAAAACATGTTTTTCATATACCAGAAATGTTTGAAGCTACTGACTGAATGAAAGGAGCTGGCATCTCACTCTCTTTGAATCTTCTTTATCATGCTAGGATTAGCAGGAAAAAGCAAAAAATTTCAGAATTGCACCTTGCAATGTGGAGATATTACTGTTTGTGCATTTACAATATTCATTGATTTTTGCCATTGAAAAACATGTTTTTCATATACCAGAAATGTTTGAAGCTACTGACTGAATGAAAGGAGCTGGCATCTCACTCTCTTTGAATCTTCTTTATCATGCTAGGATTAACAGGAAAAAGCAAAAAATTTCAGAATTGCACCTTGCAATGTGGAGATATTACTGTTTGTGCATTTACAATATTCATTGATTTTTGCCATTGAAAAACATGTTTTTCATATACCAGAAATGTTTGAAGCTACTGACTGAATGAAAGGAGCTGGCATCTCACTCTCTTTGAATCTTCTTTATCATGCTAGGATTAGCAGGAAAAAGCAAAAAATTTCAGAATTGCACCTTGCAATGTGGAGATATTACTGTTTGTGCATTTACAATATTCATTGATTTTTGCCATTGAAAAACATGTTTTTCATATACCAGAAATGTTTGAAGCTACTGACTGAATGAAAGGAGCTGGCATCTCACTCTCTTTGAATCTTCTTTATCATGCTAGGATTAACAGGAAAAAGCTAAAAATTTCAGAATTGCACCGTGCAATGTGGAGATATTACTGTTTGTGCATTTACAATATTCATTGATTTTTGCCATTGAAAAACATGTTTTTCATATACCAGAAATGTTTGAAGCTACTGACTGAATGAAAGGAGCTGGCATCTCACTCTCTTTGAATCTTCTTTATCATGCTAGGATTAGCAGGAAAAAGCAAAAAATTTCAGAATTGCACCTTGCAATGTGGAGATATTACTGTTTGTGCATTTACAATATTCATTGATTTTTGCCATTGAAAAACATGTTTTTCATATACCAGAAATGTTTGAAGCTACTGACTGAATGAAAGGAGCTGGCATCTCACTCTCTTTGAATCTTCTTTATCATGCTAGGATTAACAGGAAAAAGCAAAAAATTTCAGAATTGCACCTTGCAATGTGGAGATATTACTGTTTGTGCATTTACAATATTCATTGATTTTTGCCATTGAAAAACATGTTTTTCATATACCAGAAATGTTTGAAGCTACTGACTGAATGAAAGGAGCTGGCATCTCACTCTCTTTGAATCTTCTTTATCATGCTAGGATTAACAGGAAAAAGCTAAAAATTTCAGAATTGCACCGTGCAATGTGGAGATATTACTGTTTGTGCATTTACAATATTCATTGATTTTTGCCATTGAAAAACATGTTTTTCATATACCAGAAATGTTTGAAGCTACTGACTGAATGAAAGGAGCTGGCATCTCACTCTCTTTGAATCTTCTTTATCATGCTAGGATTAGCAGGAAAAAGCAAAAAATTTCAGAATTGCACCTTGCAATGTGGAGATATTACTGTTTGTGCATTTACAATATTCATTGATTTTTGCCATTGAAAAACATGTTTTTCATATACCAGAAATGTTTGAAGCTACTGACTGAATGAAAGGAGCTGGCATCTCACTCTCTTTGAATCTTCTTTATCATGCTAGGATTAACAGGAAAAAGCTAAAAATTTCAGAATTGCACCGTGCAATGTGGAGATATTACTGTTTGTGCATTTACAATATTCATTGATTTTTGCCATTGAAAAACATGTTTTTCATATACCAGAAATGTTTGAAGCTACTGACTGAATGAAAGGAGCTGGCATCTCACTCTCTTTGAATCTTCTTTATCATGCTAGGATTAGCAGGAAAAAGCAAAAAATTTCAGAATTGCACCTTGCAATGTGGAGATATTACTGTTTGTGCATTTACAATATTCATTGATTTTTGCCATTGAAAAACATGTTTTTCATATACCAGAAATGTTTGAAGCTACTGACTGAATGAAAGGAGCTGGCATCTCACTCTCTTTGAATCTTCTTTATCATGCTAGGATTAACAGGAAAAAGCTAAAAATTTCAGAATTGCACCGTGCAATGTGGAGATATTACTGTTTGTGCATTTACAATATTCATTGATTTTTGCCATTGAAAAACATGTTTTTCATATACCAGAAATGTTTGAAGCTACTGACTGAATGAAAGGAGCTGGCATCTCACTCTCTTTGAATCTTCTTTATCATGCTAGGATTAGCAGGAAAAAGCAAAAAATTTCAGAATTGCACCTTGCAATGTGGAGATATTACTGTTTGTGCATTTACAATATTCATTGATTTTTGCCATTGAAAAACATGTTTTTCATATACCAGAAATGTTTGAAGCTACTGACTGAATGAAAGGAGCTGGCATCTCACTCTCTTTGAATCTTCTTTATCATGCTAGGATTAACAGGAAAAAGCAAAAAATTTCAGAATTGCACCTTGCAATGTGGAGATATTACTGTTTGTGCATTTACAATATTCATTGATTTTTGCCATTGAAAAACATGTTTTTCATATACCAGAAATGTTTGAAGCTACTGACTGAATGAAAGGAGCTGGCATCTCACTCTCTTTGAATCTTCTTTATCATGCTAGGATTAGCAGGAAAAAGCAAAAAATTTCAGAATTGCACCTTGCAATGTGGAGATATTACTGTTTGTGCATTTACAATATTCATTGATTTTTGCCATTGAAAAACATGTTTTTCATATACCAGAAATGTTTGAAGCTACTGACTGAATGAAAGGAGCTGGCATCTCACTCTCTTTGAATCTTCTTTATCATGCTAGGATTAACAGGAAAAAGCTAAAAATTTCAGAATTGCACCGTGCAATGTGGAGATATTACTGTTTGTGCATTTACAATATTCATTGATTTTTGCCATTGAAAAACATGTTTTTCATATACCAGAAATGTTTGAAGCTACTGACTGAATGAAAGGAGCTGGCATCTCACTCTCTTTGAATCTTCTTTATCATGCTAGGATTAGCAGGAAAAAGCAAAAAATTTCAGAATTGCACCTTGCAATGTGGAGATATTACTGTTTGTGCATTTACAATATTCATTGATTTTTGCCATTGAAAAACATGTTTTTCATATACCAGAAATGTTTGAAGCTACTGACTGAATGAAAGGAGCTGGCATCTCACTCTCTTTGAATCTTCTTTATCATGCTAGGATTAACAGGAAAAAGCAAAAAATTTCAGAATTGCACCTTGCAATGTGGAGATATTACTGTTTGTGCATTTACAATATTCATTGATTTTTGCCATTGAAAAACATGTTTTTCATATACCAGAAATGTTTGAAGCTACTGACTGAATGAAAGGAGCTGGCATCTCACTCTCTTTGAATCTTCTTTATCATGCTAGGATTAACAGGAAAAAGCTAAAAATTTCAGAATTGCACCGTGCAATGTGGAGATATTACTGTTTGTGCATTTACAATATTCATTGATTTTTGCCATTGAAAAACATGTTTTTCATATACCAGAAATGTTTGAAGCTACTGACTGAATGAAAGGAGCTGGCATCTCACTCTCTTTGAATCTTCTTTATCATGCTAGGATTAGCAGGAAAAAGCAAAAAATTTCAGAATTGCACCTTGCAATGTGGAGATATTACTGTTTGTGCATTTACAATATTCATTGATTTTTGCCATTGAAAAACATGTTTTTCATATACCAGAAATGTTTGAAGCTACTGACTGAATGAAAGGAGCTGGCATCTCACTCTCTTTGAATCTTCTTTATCATGCTAGGATTAACAGGAAAAAGCTAAAAATTTCAGAATTGCACCGTGCAATGTGGAGATATTACTGTTTGTGCATTTACAATATTCATTGATTTTTGCCATTGAAAAACATGTTTTTCATATACCAGAAATGTTTGAAGCTACTGACTGAATGAAAGGAGCTGGCATCTCACTCTCTTTGAATCTTCTTTATCATGCTAGGATTAACAGGAAAAAGCTAAAAATTTCAGAATTGCACCGTGCAATGTGGAGATATTACTGTTTGTGCATTTACAATATTCATTGATTTTTGCCATTGAAAAACATCATGTTATTCATATACCAGAAATGATTGAAGCTACTGACTGAATGAAAGGAGCTGGCATCTCACTCTCTTTGAATCTTCTTTATCATGCTAAGAGGAGCAGGAAAAAGCAAAAAATTTCAGAATTGCACCTTGCAATGTGGAGAAATTACTGTTTGTGCATTTACAATATTCATTGATTTTTGCCATTGAAAAACGTCCAGAAATGATTGAAGCTACTGACTGAATGAAAGGAGCTGGCATCTCACTCTCTTTGAATCTTCTTTATCATGCTAAGAGGAGCAGGAAAAAGCAAAAAATTTCAGAATTGCACCTTGCAATGCGGAGAAATTACTGTTTGTGCATTTACAATATTCATTGATTTTTGCCATTGAAAAACGTCCAGAAATGATTGAAGCTACTGACTGAATGAAAGGAGCTCTCATCTCACTCTCTTTGAATCTTCTTTATCATGCTAAGAGGAGCAGGAAAAAGCAAAAAATTTCAGAATTGCACCTTGCAATGCGGAGAAATTACTGTTTGTGCATTTACAATATTCATTGATTTTTGCCATTGAAAAACATCATGTTATTCATATACCAGAAATGTTTGAAGCTACTGACTGAATGAAAGGAGCTGGCATCTCACTCTCTTTGAATCTTCTTTATCATGCTAAGAGGAGCAGGAAAAAGCAAAAAATTTCAGAATTGCACCTTCAATGCGGAGAAATTACTGTTTGTGCATTTACAATATTCATTGATTTTTGCCATTGAAAAACGTCCAGAAATGATTGAAGCTACTGACTGAATGAAAGGAGCTGGCATCTCACTCTCTTTGAATCTTCTTTATCATGCTAAGAGGAGCAGGAAAAAGCAAAAAATTTCAGAATTGCACCTTGCAATGCGGAGAAATTACTGTTTGTGCATTTACAATATTCATTAATTTTTGCCATTGAAAAACATCATGTTATTCATATACCAGAAATGATTGAAGTTACTGACTGAATGAAAGGAGCTGGCATCTCACTCTCTTTGAATCTTTATCATGCTAAGAGGAGCAGGAAAAAGCAAAAAATTTCAGAATTGCACCTTGCAATGCGGAGAAATTACTGTTTGTGCATTTACAATATTCATTGATTTTTGCCATTGAAAAACATCATGTTATTCATATACCAGAAATGTTTGAAGCTACTGACTGAATGAAAGGAGCTGGCATCTCACTCTCTTTGAATCTTCTTTATCATACTAAGAGGAGCAGGAAAAAGCAAAAAATTTCAGAATTGCACCTTGCAATGCGGAGAAATTACTGTTTGTGCATTTACAATATTCATTGATTTTTGCCATTGAAAAACGTCCAGAAATGATTGAAGCTACTGACTGAATGAAAGGAGCTGGCATCTCACTCTCTTTGAATCTTCTTTATCATGCTAAGAGGAGCAGGAAAAAGCAAAAAATTTCAGAATTGCACCTTGCAATGCGGAGAAATTACTGTTTGTGCATTTACAATATTCATTGATTTTTGCCGCCATTGAAAAACATCATGTTATTCATATACCAGAAATGTTTGAAGCTACTGACTGAATGAAAGGAGCTGGCATCTCACTCTCTTTGAATCTTCTTTATCATGCTAAGAGGAGCTGGAAAAAGCAAAAAATTTCAGAATTGCACCTTGCAATGCGAAGAAATTACTGTTTGTGCATTTACAATATTCATTGATTTTTGCCATTGAAAAACATCATGTTATTCATATACCAAAAATGTTTGATGCTACTGACTGAATGAAAGGAGCTGGCATCTCACTCTCTTTGAATCTTCTTTATCATGCTAAGAGGAGCAGGAAAAAGCAAAAAATTTCAGAATTGCACCTTGCAATGCGGAGAAATTACTGTTTGTGCATTTACAATATTCATTGATTTTTGCCATTGAAAAACGTCCAGAAATGATTGAAGCTACTGACTGAAAGGAGCTGGCATCTCACTCTCTTTGAATCTTCTTTATCATGCTAAGAGGAGCAGGAAAAAGCAAAAAATTTCAGAATTGCACCTTGCAATGCGGAGAAATTACTGTTTGTGCATTTAAAATATTCATTGATTTTTGCCATTGAAAAACATCCAGAAATGATTGAAGCTACTGACTGAATGAAAGGAGCTGGCATCTCACTCTCTTTGAATCTTCTTTATCATGCTAAGAGGAGCAGGAAAAAGCAAAAAATTTCAGAATTGCACCTTGCAATGCGGAGAAATTACTGTTTGTGCATTTACAATATTCATTGATTTTTGACATTGAAAAACGTCCAGAAATGATTGAAGCTACTGACTGAATGAAAGGAGCTGGCATCTCAGTCTCTTTGAATCTTCTTTATCATGCTAAGAGGAGCAGGAAAAAGCAAAAAATTTCAGAATTGCACCTTGCAATGCGGAGAAATTACTGTTTGTGCATCTACAATATTCATTGATTTTTGCCGTTGAAAAACGTCCAGAAATGATTGAAGCTACTGACTGAATGAAATGAGCTGGCATCTCACTCTCTTTGAGTCTTCTTTACCATGCTAAGAGGAGCAGGAAAAAGCAAAAAATTTCAGAATTGCACCTTGCAATGCGGAGAAATTACTGTTTGTGCATTTACAATATTCATTGATTTTTGCCATTGAAAAACGTCCAGAAATGATTGAAGCTACTGACTGAATGAAAGGAGCTGGCATCTCACTCTCTTTGAATCTTCTTTATCATGCTAAGAGGAGCAGGAAAAAGCAAAAAATTTCAGAATTGCACCTTGCAATGCGGAGAAATTACTGTTTGTGCATTTACAATATTCATTGATTTTTGCCATTGAAAAACATCATGTTATTCATATACCAGAAATGATTGAAGCTACTGACTGAATGAAAGGAGCTGGCATCTCACTCTCTTTGAATCTTCTTTATCATGCTAAGAGGAGCAGGAAAAAGCAAAAAATTTCAGAATTGCACCTTGCAATGCGGAGAAATTACTGTTTGTGCATTTACAATATTCATTGATTTTTGCCATTGAAAAACGTCCAGAAATGATTGAAGCTACTGACTGAATGAAAGGAGCTGGCATCTCACTCTCTTTGAATCTTCTTTATCATGCTAAGAGGAGCAGGAAAAAGCAAAAAATTTCAGAATTGCACCTTGCAATGCGGAGAAATTACTGTTTGTGCATTTACAATATTCATTGATTTTTGCCATTGAAAAACGTCCAGAAATGATTGAAGCTACTGACTGAATGAAAGGAGCTCTCATCTCACTCTCTTTGAATCTTCTTTATCATGCTAAGAGGAGCAGGAAAAAGCAAAAAATTTCAGAATTGCACCTTGCAATGCGGAGAAATTACTGTTTGTGCATTTACAATATTCATTGATTTTTGCCATTGAAAAACATCATGTTATTCATATACCAGAAATGTTTGAAGCTACTGACTGAATGAAAGGAGCTGGCATCTCACTCTCTTTGAATCTTCTTTATCATGCTAAGAGGAGCAGGAAAAAGCAAAAAATTTCAGAATTGCACCTTCAATGCGGAGAAATTACTGTTTGTGCATTTACAATATTCATTGATTTTTGCCATTGAAAAACGTCCAGAAATGATTGAAGCTACTGACTGAATGAAAGGAGCTGGCATCTCACTCTCTTTGAATCTTCTTTATCATGCTAAGAGGAGCAGGAAAAAGCAAAAAATTTCAGAATTGCACCTTGCAATGCGGAGAAATTACTGTTTGTGCATTTACAATATTCATTAATTTTTGCCATTGAAAAACATCATGTTATTCATATACCAGAAATGATTGAAGCTACTGACTGAATGAAAGGAGCTGGCATCTCACTCTCTTTGAATCTTCTTTATCATGCTAAGAGGAGCAGGAAAAAGCAAAAAATTTCAGAATTGCACCTTGCAATGCGGAGAAATTACTGTTTGTGCATTTAAAATATTCATTGATTTTTGCCATTGAAAAACATCCAGAAATGATTGAAGCTACTGACTGAATGAAAGGAGCTGGCATCTCACTCTCTTTGAATCTTCTTTATCATGCTAAGAGGAGCAGGAAAAAGCAAAAAATTTCAGAATTGCACCTTGCAATGCGGAGAAATTACTGTTTGTGCATTTACAATATTCATTGATTTTTGACATTGAAAAACGTCCAGAAATGATTGAAGCTACTGACTGAATGAAAGGAGCTGGCATCTCAGTCTCTTTGAATCTTCTTTATCATGCTAAGAGGAGCAGGAAAAAGCAAAAAATTTCAGAATTGCACCTTGCAATGCGGAGAAATTACTGTTTGTGCATCTACAATATTCATTGATTTTTGCCGTTGAAAAACGTCCAGAAATGATTGAAGCTACTGACTGAATGAAAGGAGCTGGCATCTCACTCTCTTTGAGTCTTCTTTACCATGCTAAGAGGAGCAGGAAAAAGCAAAAAATTTCAGAATTGCACCTTGCAATGCGGAGAAATTACTGTTTGTGCATTTACAATATTCATTGATTTTTGCCATTGAAAAACGTCCAGAAATGATTGAAGCTACTGACTGAATGAAAGGAGCTGGCATCTCACTCTCTTTGAATCTTCTTTATCATGCTAAGAGGAGCAGGAAAAAGCAAAAAATTTCAGAATTGCACCTTGCAATGCGGAGAAATTACTGTTTGTGCATTTACAATATTCATTGATTTTTGCCATTGAAAAACATCATGTTATTCATATACCAGAAATGATTGAAGCTACTGACTGAATGAAAGGAGCTGGCATCTAACTCTCTTTGAATCTTCTTTATCATGCTAAGAGGAGCAGGAAAAAGCAAAAAATTTCAGAATTGCACCTTGCAATGCGGAGAAATTACTGTTTGTGCATTTACAATATTCATTGATTTTTGCCATTGAAAAACGTCCAGAAATGATTGAAGCTACTGACTGAATGAAAGGAGCTGGCATCTCACTCTCTTTGAATCTTCTTTATCATGCTAAGAGGAGCAGGAAAAAGCAAAAAATTTCAGAATTGCACCTTGCAATGCGGAGAAATTACTGTTTGTGCATTTACAATATTCATTGATTTTTGCCATTGAAAAACGTCCAGAAATGATTGAAGCTACTGACTGAATGAAAGGAGCTCTCATCTCACTCTCTTTGAATCTTCTTTATCATGCTAAGAGGAGCAGGAAAAAGCAAAAAATTTCAGAATTGCACCTTGCAATGCGGAGAAATTACTGTTTGTGCATTTACAATATTCATTGATTTTTGCCATTGAAAAACATCATGTTATTCATATACCAGAAATGTTTGAAGCTACTGACTGAATGAAAGGAGCTGGCATCTCACTCTCTTTGAATCTTCTTTATCATGCTAAGAGGAGCAGGAAAAAGCAAAAAATTTCAGAATTGCACCTTCAATGCGGAGAAATTACTGTTTGTGCATTTACAATATTCATTGATTTTTGCCATTGAAAAACGTCCAGAAATGATTGAAGCTACTGACTGAATGAAAGGAGCTGGCATCTCACTCTCTTTGAATCTTCTTTATCATGCTAAGAGGAGCAGGAAAAAGCAAAAAATTTCAGAATTGCACCTTGCAATGCGGAGAAATTACTGTTTGTGCATTTACAATATTCATTAATTTTTGCCATTGAAAAACATCATGTTATTCATATACCAGAAATGATTGAAGCTACTGACTGAATGAAAGGAGCTGGCATCTCACTCTCTTTGAATCTTCTTTACCATGCTAAGAGGAGCAGGAAAAAGCAAAAAATTTCAGAATTGCACCTTGCAATGCGGAGAAATTACTGTTTGTGCATTTACAATATTCATTGATTTTTGCCATTGAAAAACATCATGTTATTCATATACCAGAAATGTTTGAAGCTACTGACTGAATGAAAGGAGCTGGCATCTCACTCTCTTTGAATCTTCTTTATCATACTAAGAGGAGCAGGAAAAAGCAAAAAATTTCAGAATTGCACCTTGCAATGCGGAGAAATTACTGTTTGTGCATTTACAATATTCATTGATTTTTGCCATTGAAAAGCGTCCAGAAATGATTGAAGCTACTGACTGAATGAAAGGAGCTGGCATCTCACTCTCTTTGAATCTTCTTTATCATGCTAAGAGGAGCAGGAAAAAGCAAAAAATTTCAGAATTGCACCTTGCAATGCGGAGAAATTACTGTTTGTGCATTTACAATATTCATTGATTTTTGCCATTGAAAAACGTCCAGAAATGATTGAAGCTACTGACTGAATGAAAGGAGCTGGCATCTCACTCTCTTTGAATCTTCTTTATCATGCTAAGAGGAGCAGGAAAAAGCAAAAAATTTCAGAATTGCACCTTGCAATGCGGAGAAATTACTGTTTGTGCATTTACAATATTCATTGATTTTTGCCATTGAAAAACGTCCAGAAATGATTGAAGCTACTGACTGAATGAAAGGAGCTGGCATCTCACTCTCTTTGAATCTTCTTTATCATGCTAAGAGGAGCAGGAAAAAGCAAAAAATTTCAGAATTGCACCTTGCAATGCGGAGAAATTACTGTTTGTGCATTTACAATATTCATTGATTTTTGCCATTGAAAAACGTCCAGAAATGATTGAAGCTACTGACTGAATGAAAGGAGCTCTCATCTCACTCTCTTTGAATCTTCTTTATCATGCTAAGAGGAGCAGGAAAAAGCAAAAAATTTCAGAATTGCACCTTGCAATGCGGAGAAATTACTGTTTGTGCATTTACAATATTCATTGATTTTTGCCATTGAAAAACATCATGTTATTCATATACCAGAAATGTTTGAAGCTACTGACTGAATGAAAGGAGCTGGCATCTCACTCTCTTTGAATCTTCTTTATCATGCTAAGAGGAGCAGGAAAAAGCAAAAAATTTCAGAATTGCACCTTCAATGCGGAGAAATTACTGTTTGTGCATTTACAATATTCATTGATTTTTGCCATTGAAAAACGTCCAGAAATGATTGAAGCTACTGACTGAATGAAAGGAGCTGGCATCTCACTCTCTTTGAATCTTCTTTATCATGCTAAGAGGAGCAGGAAAAAGCAAAAAATTTCAGAATTGCACCTTGCAATGCGGAGAAATTACTGTTTGTGCATTTACAATATTCATTAATTTTTGCCATTGAAAAACATCATGTTATTCATATACCAGAAATGATTGAAGCTACTGACTGAATGAAAGGAGCTGGCATCTCACTCTCTTTGAATCTTCTTTATCATGCTAAGAGGAGCAGGAAAAAGCAAAAAATTTCAGAATTGCACCTTGCAATGCGGAGAAATTACTGTTTGTGCATTTACAATATTCATTGATTTTTGCCATTGAAAAACATCATGTTATTCATATACCAGAAATGTTTGAAGCTACTGACTGAATGAAAGGAGCTGGCATCTCACTCTCTTTGAATCTTCTTTATCATACTAAGAGGAGCAGGAAAAAGCAAAAAATTTCAGAATTGCACCTTGCAATGCGGAGAAATTACTGTTTGTGCATTTACAATATTCATTGATTTTTGCCATTGAAAAACGTCCAGAAATGATTGAAGCTACTGACTGAATGAAAGGAGCTGGCATCTCACTCTCTTTGAATCTTCTTTATCATGCTAAGAGGAGCAGGAAAAAGCAAAAAATTTCAGAATTGCACCTTGCAATGCGGAGAAATTACTGTTTGTGCATTTAAAATATTCATTGATTTTTGCCATTGAAAAACATCCAGAAATGATTGAAGCTACTGACTGAATGAAAGGAGCTGGCATCTCACTCTCTTTGAATCTTCTTTATCATGCTAAGAGGAGCAGGAAAAAGCAAAAAATTTCAGAATTGCACCTTGCAATGCGGAGAAATTACTGTTTGTGCATTTACAATATTCATTGATTTTTGACATTGAAAAACGTCCAGAAATGATTGAAGCTACTGACTGAATGAAAGGAGCTGGCATCTCAGTCTCTTTGAATCTTCTTTATCATGCTAAGAGGAGCAGGAAAAAGCAAAAAATTTCAGAATTGCACCTTGCAATGCGGAGAAATTACTGTTTGTGCATCTACAATATTCATTGATTTTTGCCGTTGAAAAACGTCCAGAAATGATTGAAGCTACTGACTGAATGAAAGGAGCTGGCATCTCACTCTCTTTGAGTCTTCTTTACCATGCTAAGAGGAGCAGGAAAAAGCAAAAAATTTCAGAATTGCACCTTGCAATGCGGAGAAATTACTGTTTGTGCATTTACAATATTCATTGATTTTTGCCATTGAAAAACGTCCAGAAATGATTGAAGCTACTGACTGAATGAAAGGAGCTGGCATCTCACTCTCTTTGAATCTTCTTTATCATGCTAAGAGGAGCAGGAAAAAGCAAAAAATTTCAGAATTGCACCTTGCAATGCGGAGAAATTACTGTTTGTGCATTTACAATATTCATTGATTTTTGCCATTGAAAAACATCATGTTATTCATATACCAGAAATGATTGAAGCTACTGACTGAATGAAAGGAGCTGGCATCTCACTCTCTTTGAATCTTCTTTATCATGCTAAGAGGAGCAGGAAAAAGCAAAAAATTTCAGAATTGCACCTTGCAATGCGGAGAAATTACTGTTTGTGCATTTACAATATTCATTGATTTTTGCCATTGAAAAACGTCCAGAAATGATTGAAGCTACTGACTGAATGAAAGGAGCTGGCATCTCACTCTCTTTGAATCTTCTTTATCATGCTAAGAGGAGCAGGAAAAAGCAAAAAATTTCAGAATTGCACCTTGCAATGCGGAGAAATTACTGTTTGTGCATTTACAATATTCATTGATTTTTGCCATTGAAAAACGTCCAGAAATGATTGAAGCTACTGACTGAATGAAAGGAGCTCTCATCTCACTCTCTTTGAATCTTCTTTATCATGCTAAGAGGAGCAGGAAAAAGCAAAAAATTTCAGAATTGCACCTTGCAATGCGGAGAAATTACTGTTTGTGCATTTACAATATTCATTGATTTTTGCCATTGAAAAACATCATGTTATTCATATACCAGAAATGTTTGAAGCTACTGACTGAATGAAAGGAGCTGGCATCTCACTCTCTTTGAATCTTCTTTATCATGCTAAGAGGAGCAGGAAAAAGCAAAAAATTTCAGAATTGCACCTTCAATGCGGAGAAATTACTGTTTGTGCATTTACAATATTCATTGATTTTTGCCATTGAAAAACGTCCAGAAATGATTGAAGCTACTGACTGAATGAAAGGAGCTGGCATCTCACTCTCTTTGAATCTTCTTTATCATGCTAAGAGGAGCAGGAAAAAGCAAAAAATTTCAGAATTGCACCTTGCAATGCGGAGAAATTACTGTTTGTGCATTTACAATATTCATTAATTTTTGCCATTGAAAAACATCATGTTATTCATATACCAGAAATGATTGAAGCTACTGACTGAATGAAAGGAGCTGGCATCTCACTCTCTTTGAATCTTCTTTACCATGCTAAGAGGAGCAGGAAAAAGCAAAAAATTTCAGAATTGCACCTTGCAATGCGGAGAAATTACTGTTTGTGCATTTACAATATTCATTGATTTTTGCCATTGAAAAACATCATGTTATTCATATACCAGAAATGTTTGAAGCTACTGACTGAATGAAAGGAGCTGGCATCTCACTCTCTTTGAATCTTCTTTATCATACTAAGAGGAGCAGGAAAAAGCAAAAAATTTCAGAATTGCACCTTGCAATGCGGAGAAATTACTGTTTGTGCATTTACAATATTCATTGATTTTTGCCATTGAAAAGCGTCCAGAAATGATTGAAGCTACTGACTGAATGAAAGGAGCTGGCATCTCACTCTCTTTGAATCTTCTTTATCATGCTAAGAGGAGCAGGAAAAAGCAAAAAATTTCAGAATTGCAACTTGCAATGCGGAGAAATTACTGTTTGTGCATTTACAATATTCATTGATTTTTGCCATTGAAAAACGTCCAGAAATGATTGAAGCTACTGACTGAATGAAAGGAGCTGGCATCTCACTCTCTTTGAATCTTCTTTATCATGCTAAGAGGAGCAGGAAAAAGCAAAAAATTTCAGAATTGCACCTTGCAATGCGGAGAAATTACTGTTTGTGCATTTACAATATTCATTGATTTTTGCCATTGAAAAACATCATGTTATTCATATACCAGAAATGTTTGAAGCTACTGACTGAATGAAAGGAGCTGGCATCTCACTCTCTTTGAATCTTCTTTATCATGCTAAGAGGAGCAGGAAAAAGCAAAAAATTTCAGAATTGCACCTTGCAATGCGAAGAAATTACTGTTTGTGCATTTACAATATTCATTGATTTTTGCCATTGAAAAACATCATGTTATTCATATACCAGAAATGTTTGAAGCTACTGACTGAATGAAAGGAGCTGGCATCTCACTCTCTTTGAATCTTCTTTATCATGCTAAGAGGAGCAGGAAAAAGCAAAAAATTTCAGAATTGCACCTTGCAATGTGGAGAAATTACTGTTTGTGCATTTACAATATTCATTGATTTTTGCCATTGAAAAACGTCCAGAAATGATTGAAGCTACTGACTGAATGAAAGGAGCTGGCATCTCACTCTCTTTGAATCTTCTTTATCATGCTAAGAGGAGCAGGAAAAAGCAAAAAATTTCAGAATTGCACCTTGCAATGCGGAGAAATTACTGTTTGTGCATTTACAATATTCATTGATTTTTGCCATTGAAAAACATCATGTTATTCATATACCAGAAATGATTGAAGCTACTGACTGAATGAAAGGAGCTGGCATCTCACTCTCTTTGAATCTTCTTTATCATGCTAAGAGGAGCAGGAAAAAGCAAAAAATTTCAGAATTGCACCTTGCAATGCGGAGAAATTACTGTTTGTGCATTTACAATATTCATTGATTTTTGCCATTGAAAAACGTCCAGAAATGATTGAAGCTACTGACTGAATGAAAGGAGCTGGCATCTCACTCTCTTTGAATCTTCTTTATCATGCTAAGAGGAGCAGGAAAAAGCAAAAAATTTCAGAATTGCACCTTGCAATGCGGAGAAATTACTGTTTGTGCATTTACAATATTCATTGATTTTTGCCATTGAAAAACGTCCAGAAATGATTGAAGCTACTGACTGAATGAAAGGAGCTGGCATCTCAGTCTCTTTGAATCTTCTTTATCATGCTAAGAGGAGCAGGAAAAAGCAAAAAATTTCAGAATTGCACCTTGCAATGCGGAGAAATTACTGTTTGTGCATCTACAATATTCATTGATTTTTGCCGTTGAAAAACGTCCAGAAATGATTGAAGCTACTGACTGAATGAAAGGAGCTGGCATCTCACTCTCTTTGAGTCTTCTTTACCATGCTAAGAGCAGCAGGAAAAAGCAAAAAATTTCAGAATTGCACCTTGCAATGCGGAGAAATTACTGTTTGTGCATTTACAATATTCATTGATTTTTGCCATTGAAAAACGTCCAGAAATGATTGAAGCTACTGACTGAATGAAAGGAGCTGGCATCTCACTCTCTTTGAATCTTCTTTATCATGCTAAGAGGAGCAGGAAAAAGCAAAAAATTTCAGAATTGCACCTTGCAATGCGGAGAAATTACTGTTTGTGCATTTACAATATTCATTGATTTTTGCCATTGAAAAACATCATGTTATTCATATACCAGAAATGATTGAAGCTACTGACTGAATGAAAGGAGCTGGCATCTCACTCTCTTTGAATCTTCTTTATCATGCTAAGAGGAGCAGGAAAAAGCAAAAAATTTCAGAATTGCACCTTGCAATGCGGAGAAATTACTGTTTGTGCATTTACAATATTCATTGATTTTTGCCATTGAAAAACATGTTTTTCATATACCAGAAATGTTTGAAGCTACTGACTGAATGAAAGGAGCTGGCATCTCACTCTCTTTGAATCTTCTTTATCATGCTAGGATTAACAGGAAAAAGCAAAAAATTTCAGAATTGTACCTTGCAATGTGGAGATATTACTGTTTGTGCATTTACAATATTCATTGATTTTTGCCATTGAAAAACATGTTTTTCATATACCAGAAATGTTTGAAGCTACTGACTGAATGAAAGGAGCTGGCATCTCACTCTCTTTGAATCTTCTTTATCATGCTAGGATTAGCAGGAAAAAGCAAAAAATTTCAGAATTGCACCTTGCAATGTGGAGATATTACTGTTTGTGCATTTACAATATTCATTGATTTTTGCCATTGAAAAACATGTTTTTCATATACCAGAAATGTTTGAAGCTACTGACTGAATGAAAGGAGCTGGCATCTCACTCTCTTTGAATCTTCTTTATCATGCTAGGATTAACAGGAAAAAGCTAAAAATTTCAGAATTGCACCGTGCAATGTGGAGATATTACTGTTTGTGCATTTACAATATTCATTGATTTTTGCCATTGAAAAACATGTTTTTCATATACCAGAAATGTTTGAAGCTACTGACTGAATGAAAGGAGCTGGCATCTCACTCTCTTTGAATCTTCTTTATCATGCTAGGATTAGCAGGAAAAAGCAAAAAATTTCAGAATTGCACCTTGCAATGTGGAGATATTACTGTTTGTGCATTTACAATATTCATTGATTTTTGCCATTGAAAAACATGTTTTTCATATACCAGAAATGTTTGAAGCTACTGACTGAATGAAAGAAGCTGGCATCTCACTCTCTTTGAATCTTCTTTATCATGCTAGGATTAACAGGAAAAAGCAAAAAATTTCAGAATTGCACCTTGCAATGTGGAGATATTACTGTTTGTGCATTTACAATATTCATTGATTTTTGCCATTGAAAAACATGTTTTTCATATACCAGAAATGTTTGAAGCTACTGACTGAATGAAAGGAGCTGGCATCTCACTCTCTTTGAATCTTCTTTATCATGCTAGGATTAGCAGGAAAAAGCAAAAAATTTCAGAATTGCACCTTGCAATGTGGAGATATTACTGTTTGTGCATTTACAATATTCATTGATTTTTGCCATTGAAAAACATGTTTTTCATATACCAGAAATGTTTGAAGCTACTGACTGAATGAAAGGAGCTGGCATCTCACTCTCTTTGAATCTTCTTTATCATGCTAGGATTAGCAGGAAAAAGCAAAAAATTTCAGAATTGCACCTTGCAATGTGGAGATATTACTGTTTGTGCATTTACAATATTCATTGATTTTTGCCATTGAAAAACATGTTTTTCATATACCAGAAATGTTTGAAGCTACTGACTGAATGAAAGGAGCTGGCATCTCACTCTCTTTGAATCTTCTTTATCATGCTAGGATTAACAGGAAAAAGCAAAAAATTTCAGAATTGCACCTTGCAATGTGGAGATATTACTGTTTGTGCATTTACAATATTCATTGATTTTTGCCATTGAAAAACATGTTTTTCATATACCAGAAATGTTTGAAGCTACTGACTGAATGAAAGGAGCTGGCATCTCACTCTCTTTGAATCTTCTTTATCATGCTAGGATTAACAGGAAAAAGCTAAAAATTTCAGAATTGCACCGTGCAATGTGGAGATATTACTGTTTGTGCATTTACAATATTCATTGATTTTTGCCATTGAAAAACATGTTTTTCATATACCAGAAATGTTTGAAGCTACTGACTGAATGAAAGGAGCTGGCATCTCACTCTCTTTGAATCTTCTTTATCATGCTAGGATTAGCAGGAAAAAGCAAAAAATTTCAGAATTGCACCTTGCAATGTGGAGATATTACTGTTTGTGCATTTACAATATTCATTGATTTTTGCCATTGAAAAACATGTTTTTCATATACCAGAAATGTTTGAAGCTACTGACTGAATGAAAGGAGCTGGCATCTCACTCTCTTTGAATCTTCTTTATCATGCTAGGATTAACAGGAAAAAGCTAAAAATTTCAGAATTGCACCGTGCAATGTGGAGATATTACTGTTTGTGCATTTACAATATTCATTGATTTTTGCCATTGAAAAACATGTTTTTCATATACCAGAAATGTTTGAAGCTACTGACTGAATGAAAGGAGCTGGCATCTCACTCTCTTTGAATCTTCTTTATCATGCTAGGATTAGCAGGAAAAAGCAAAAAATTTCAGAATTGCACCTTGCAATGTGGAGATATTACTGTTTGTGCATTTACAATACTCATTGATTTTTGCCATTGAAAAACATGTTTTTCATATACCAGAAATGTTTGAAGCTACTGACTGAATGAAAGGAGCTGGCATCTCACTCTCTTTGAATCTTCTTTATCATGCTAGGATTAACAGGAAAAAGCAAAAAATTTCAGAATTGCACCTTGCAATGTGGAGATATTACTGTTTGTGCATTTACAATATTCATTGATTTTTGCCATTGAAAAACATGTTTTTCATATACCAGAAATGTTTGAAGCTACTGACTGAATGAAAGGAGCTGGCATCTCACTCTCTTTGAATCTTCTTTATCATGCTAGGATTAACAGGAAAAAGCTAAAAATTTCAGAATTGCACCGTGCAATGTGGAGATATTACTGTTTGTGCATTTACAATATTCATTGATTTTTGCCATTGAAAAACATGTTTTTCATATACCAGAAATGTTTGAAGCTACTGACTGAATGAAAGGAGCTGGCATCTCACTCTCTTTGAATCTTCTTTATCATGCTAGGATTAGCAGGAAAAAGCAAAAAATTTCAGAATTGCACCTTGCAATGTGGAGATATTACTGTTTGTGCATTTACAATATTCATTGATTTTTGCCATTGAAAAACATGTTTTTCATATACCAGAAATGTTTGAAGCTACTGACTGAATGAAAGGAGCTGGCATCTCACTCTCTTTGAATCTTCTTTATCATGCTAGGATTAACAGGAAAAAGCTAAAAATTTCAGAATTGCACCGTGCAATGTGGAGATATTACTGTTTGTGCATTTACAATATTCATTGATTTTTGCCATTGAAAAACATGTTTTTCATATACCAGAAATGTTTGAAGCTACTGACTGAATGAAAGGAGCTGGCATCTCACTCTCTTTGAATCTTCTTTATCATGCTAGGATTAGCAGGAAAAAGCAAAAAATTTCAGAATTGCAACTTGCAATGTGGAGATATTACTGTTTGTGCATTTACAATATTCATTGATTTTTGCCATTGAAAAACATGTTTTTCATATACCAGAAATGTTTGAAGCTACTGACTGAATGAAAGGAGCTGGCATCTCACTCTCTTTGAATCTTCTTTATCATGCTAGGATTAACAGGAAAAAGCAAAAAATTTCAGAATTGCACCTTGCAATGTGGAGATATTACTGTTTGTGCATTTACAATATTCATTGATTTTTGCCATTGAAAAACATGTTTTTCATATACCAGAAATGTTTGAAGCTACTGACTGAATGAAAGGAGCTGGCATCTCACTCTCTTTGAATCTTCTTTATCATGCTAGGATTAACAGGAAAAAGCTAAAAATTTCAGAATTGCACCGTGCAATGTGGAGATATTACTGTTTGTGCATTTACAATATTCATTGATTTTTGCCATTGAAAAACATGTTTTTCATATACCAGAAATGTTTGAAGCTACTGACTGAATGAAAGGAGCTGGCATCTCACTCTCTTTGAATCTTCTTTATCATGCTAGGATTAGCAGGAAAAAGCAAAAAATTTCAGAATTGCACCTTGCAATGTGGAGATATTACTGTTTGTGCATTTACAATATTCATTGATTTTTGCCATTGAAAAACATGTTTTTCATATACCAGAAATGTTTGAAGCTACTGACTGAATGAAAGGAGCTGGCATCTCACTCTCTTTGAATCTTCTTTATCATGCTAGGATTAACAGGAAAAAGCAAAAAATTTCAGAATTGCACCTTGCAATGTGGAGATATTACTGTTTGTGCATTTACAATATTCATTGATTTTTGCCATTGAAAAACATGTTTTTCATATACCAGAAATGTTTGAAGCTACTGACTGAATGAAAGGAGCTGGCATCTCACTCTCTTTGAATCTTCTTTATCATGCTAGGATTAGCAGGAAAAAGCAAAAAATTTCAGAATTGCACCTTGCAATGTGGAGATATTACTGTTTGTGCATTTACAATATTCATTGATTTTTGCCATTGAAAAACATGTTTTTCATATACCAGAAATGTTTGAAGCTACTGACTGAATGAAAGGAGCTGGCATCTCACTCTCTTTGAATCTTCTTTATCATGCTAGGATTAACAGGAAAAAGCTAAAAATTTCAGAATTGCACCGTGCAATGTGGAGATATTACTGTTTGTGCATTTACAATATTCATTGATTTTTGCCATTGAAAAACATGTTTTTCATATACCAGAAATGTTTGAAGCTACTGACTGAATGAAAGGAGCTGGCATCTCACTCTCTTTGAATCTTCTTTATCATGCTAGGATTAGCAGGAAAAAGCAAAAAATTTCAGAATTGCACCTTGCAATGTGGAGATATTACTGTTTGTGCATTTACAATATTCATTGATTTTTGCCATTGAAAAACATGTTTTTCATATACCAGAAATGTTTGAAGCTACTGACTGAATGAAAGGAGCTGGCATCTCACTCTCTTTGAATCTTCTTTATCATGCTAGGATTAACAGGAAAAAGCAAAAAATTTCAGAATTGCACCTTGCAATGTGGAGATATTACTGTTTGTGCATTTACAATATTCATTGATTTTTGCCATTGAAAAACATGTTTTTCATATACCAGAAATGTTTGAAGCTACTGACTGAATGAAAGGAGCTGGCATCTCACTCTCTTTGAATCTTCTTTATCATGCTAGGATTAACAGGAAAAAGCTAAAAATTTCAGAATTGCACCGTGCAATGTGGAGATATTACTGTTTGTGCATTTACAATATTCATTGATTTTTGCCATTGAAAAACATGTTTTTCATATACCAGAAATGTTTGAAGCTACTGACTGAATGAAAGGAGCTGGCATCTCACTCTCTTTGAATCTTCTTTATCATGCTAGGATTAGCAGGAAAAAGCAAAAAATTTCAGAATTGCACCTTGCAATGTGGAGATATTACTGTTTGTGCATTTACAATATTCATTGATTTTTGCCATTGAAAAACATGTTTTTCATATACCAGAAATGTTTGAAGCTACTGACTGAATGAAAGGAGCTGGCATCTCACTCTCTTTGAATCTTCTTTATCATGCTAAGAGGAGCAGGAAAAAGCAAAAAATTTCAGAATTGCACCTTGCAATGCGGAGAAATTACTGTTTGTGCATTTACAATATTCATTGATTTTTGCCATTGAAAAACATGTTTTTCATATACCAGAAATGTTTGAAGCTACTGACTGAATGAAAGGAGCTGGCATCTCACTCTCTTTGAATCTTCTTTATCATGCTAGGATTAACAGGAAAAAGCAAAAAATTTCAGAATTGCACCTTGCAATGTGGAGATATTACTGTTTGTGCATTTACAATATTCATTGATTTTTGCCATTGAAAAACATGTTTTTCATATACCAGAAATGTTTGAAGCTACTGACTGAATGAAAGGAGCTGGCATCTCACTCTCTTTGAATCTTCTTTATCATGCTAGGATTAGCAGGAAAAAGCAAAAAATTTCAGAATTGCACCTTGCAATGTGGAGATATTACTGTTTGTGCATTTACAATATTCATTGATTTTTGCCATTGAAAAACATGTTTTTCATATACCAGAAATGTTTGAAGCTACTGACTGAATGAAAGGAGCTGGCATCTCACTCTCTTTGAATCTTCTTTATCATGCTAGGATTAACAGGAAAAAGCTAAAAATTTCAGAATTGCACCGTGCAATGTGGAGATATTACTGTTTGTGCATTTACAATATTCATTGATTTTTGCCATTGAAAAACATGTTTTTCATATACCAGAAATGTTTGAAGCTACTGACTGAATGAAAGGAGCTGGCATCTCACTCTCTTTGATTCTTCTTTATCATGCTAGGATTAGCAGGAAAAAGCAAAAAATTTCAGAATTGCACCTTGCAATGTGGAGATATTACTGTTTGTGCATTTACAATATTCATTGATTTTTGCCATTGAAAAACATGTTTTTCATATACCAGAAATGTTTGAAGCTACTGACTGAATGAAAGGAGCTGGCATCTCACTCTCTTTGAATCTTCTTTATCATGCTAGGATTAACAGGAAAAAGCAAAAAAATTCAGAATTGCACCTTGCAATGTGGAGATATTACTGTTTGTGCATTTACAATATTCATTGATTTTTGCCATTGAAAAACATGTTTTTCATATACCAGAAATGTTTGAAGCTACTGACTGAATGAAAGGAGCTGGCATCTCACTCTCTTTGAATCTTCTTTATCATGCTAGGATTAGCAGGAAAAAGCAAAAAATTTCAGAATTGCACCTTGCAATGTGGAGATATTACTGTTTGTGCATTTACAATATTCATTGATTTTTGCCATTGAAAAACATGTTTTTCATATACCAGAAATGTTTGAAGCTACTGACTGAATGAAAGGAGCTGGCATCTCACTCTCTTTGAATCTTCTTTATCATGCTAGGATTAACAGGAAAAAGCAAAAAATTTCAGAATTGCACCTTGCAATGTGGAGATATTACTGTTTGTGCATTTACAATATTCATTGATTTTTGCCATTGAAAAACATGTTTTTCATATACCAGAAATGTTTGAAGCTACTGACTGAATGAAAGGAGCTGGCATCTCACTCTCTTTGAATCTTCTTTATCATGCTAGGATTAACAGGAAAAAGCTAAAAATTTCAGAATTGCACCGTGCAATGTGGAGATATTACTGTTTGTGCATTTACAATATTCATTGATTTTTGCCATTGAAAAACATGTTTTTCATATACCAGAAATGTTTGAAGCTACTGACTGAATGAAAGGAGCTGGCATCTCACTCTCTTTGAATCTTCTTTATCATGCTAGGATTAGCAGGAAAAAGCAAAAAATTTCAGAATTGCACCTTGCAATGTGGAGATATTACTGTTTGTGCATTTACAATATTCATTGATTTTTGCCATTGAAAAACATGTTTTTCATATACCAGAAATGTTTGAAGCTACTGACTGAATGAAAGGAGCTGGCATCTCACTCTCTTTGAATCTTCTTTATCATGCTAGGATTAACAGGAAAAAGCTAAAAATTTCAGAATTGCACCGTGCAATGTGGAGATATTACTGTTTGTGCATTTACAATATTCATTGATTTTTGCCATTGAAAAACATGTTTTTCATATACCAGAAATGTTTGAAGCTACTGACTGAATGAAAGGAGCTGGCATCTCACTCTCTTTGAATCTTCTTTATCATGCTAGGATTAGCATTTAGTAAAGCTGTCTCTCAGCTTCTAGGGGAGAAAATGGGAAAAGGGAACGGCGCAGATCTAAGTGCAGTATATTTTAGAATATATAGATAAGGGTGAGGTAACTGAAAACTGCTCACCTTTAAGTAATCTTGAGGTTTAACGTTTAGTAGTGGTGGACTCTTGTGGCTTGCAGCACGCTTTACCGGAAGGATCAGGTCCTCATGCAGAAAGATCCTGTTTGCTCAGTAGATCGGTTCGATAAATTCCGGTTTGTATATCGCGGCGCTTCCAAATAGGGCCCAGTGGATATTTTCATTCAGAATTTATTGATTGGAATATAAAATAGCAATGTACTTTCTATTGGTTTCATATGCTGCTGAAATTAGTTTTTTGGGGTACTTTTTTGTTTTAAACCGATCTATAAGGACTTTGGCTTGTATATTATAGTCCTCTAGTTGTGTGTTATTTTTCCTTATACGTAAAAACTGGCTATAAGGGATGTTTTTTTTCCATTTGTGAAAATGTGCGCTATTAAACTCTAAATATCCATTTGAATCTACTGCTTTAAAATATGTTTTTGTTATTAATGAGTTTTTTTTATAGCTGATTTCTAGATCTAAAAAATTGATTTTATTTGTACTCATATTAAAAGTGAAATTGACACCCCACTCGTTTTGGTTTAGTTCATAAATAAGTTGTTCCGCCATTTTTTGGTCTCCTTTCCACAGGATAACTAGATCATCAATATATCTGCGGTACAGGATAATATTTTCTGTATAAATGGCTTTTGTCAGAGCTGATAGGGACTCGAAACGTCCCATGAATAGATTAGCGAAACTAGGCGCGACTCGAGTCCCCATTGCTGTACCGAGCTTCTGGACATATAGCTGGCCTTGGAATTCAAATATATTTCTCTTTAAGATGAATTCAAGGCCTAAAAGTATAAATTGTATTTGTTCTTGCGGCATATTGGTATATGTTTCTAAGTAATATCGGGTTGCTGATATCCCCAATTGGTGGTCTATGTTTGAATATAGTGCTGTTACATCTAAGGATATGAACCAATATCCTTCTTCCCAATATATATCCTGTAATTCTTCTATCAGTTGGGTAGAATCACGTAGATACGATGGGAGTTTTATCACTATATTTTGTAGATGGAGATCAATATAATGGGAAAGATAGCTGGTGAGTGAATTTATACCAGCTATAATGGGGCGACCTGGTGGATTAATAGGATCCTTATGAATTTTGGGTAAATGATAAAAAAAAGGCTAGGGAGTATTCTTTATTTGTGAGAAACTGCTTTTCTCTTTTATCTATAATTCCTTTTTCATAAGCGGTATTTATGATTAGATGATATTCTTTAGAAATGGTTTTTGAAGGATCTATATTAAGTTTACTATAATATTTTTCATCTGATAGTATTCTATGTGCTTCTTTGAGGTACACTTCTCGATCTTGAATTATTATCCCCCCCCTTTATCTGCTTCTCTAATGACAATTGTATTATTGTTTTTTAAGGTTTTTATGGCACATTTTTCTTTTTTTGTGATGTTAGCTCTTGTTTTCAGGTTTTCTTCCACGTAATGTTTTTTATTATTCTTTTTTGAAGATTTTTTAAAAATCTGTTTTTTATTTATTTTGCGGAATTCATCCCCTACCAATGAGAGGAAGGTCTCAATGTAGCTTCCTCTATGATGGATAGGATTGAAGTTAGATCTATTTTTAACTATAAGATGTATATTTTCATCATGTTTGTTTTCAGGTTTAGAATTATTTTTAAGGTTTTTACGTATTTCCATTGGTTCAGAAGTTTTTTCTTTTGTTTTTTCTTTTATCGCAAAATGTCTGGATAGGGTAAGACGTCTTATGAACTGATTTAGATCAATATACAGATCAAAATTATTTGCACGTTGGTCAGGGCAGAAGTTCAATCCTTTTTCAAGCAGAGTTTTTTCATTTTCATTAAGTGTGTATTTAGATAAATTGAAAATATTTATTTTATCAGGGTTTTCATTCCTATCTCTTTTCGTTACTTTTTTGTTTTGTCTGTGTTTCTTATTACTTTTTATTTTTGTGTTTGGGCTATTCTTTCCTTTTCTATCAAATTTAAGGAGGTAGGATTTGGTAATGGTTTTTTTAGGGTGTTTCCTACCTGCTCTCGTGCCTCTGGGCCGCCTTTTCTTTTTTTGTTGGTTTGAGATGTAATCGGGGGAAAAAATTGGGTTATCTGCTGTTGTGAAGGAGGTAACATGATGGGAGCCATAGAGGTGAGGCTTATTATCGGAGGAAGCAGTGTTTCTAATAGAGGTGGGGGTTGGAGGGGTCCAATCTCTAAAAAAGAAATGTGTGAGGCTGTGGATGAAGGGGAGTGTGACGGTGCTTGGATGACAGTTATAAAAGGTTGTGAGCTGTCTTCTACACTATATGTTGTTAAATTTTCTAAATTTGTCATATTTAGAAGATCCTCACATTCAGTAATTTCTTCAATGTCCCTGCTTTCTATTGAACAGGGGTTAACCCATGTGTTAGCAGTCGTAATTGTTTTATTTGTTGATAGTTTTAAGGGTGGGAGACCCGGGTTAGGTGCTGGAAGATTATGCACTTCCGCATTGACTTCTATGTGGATGGGAGAGATATTAGCAGTGGGAATTATGTTACAGGGAGATTTTATTTTCTCTGTATGTTGGAAATTTTTCCCACTACTAGGTGTAGACTGGCAATGTGGCTGTTTAATAGTTGAGAAACTTGCATTATTTTTCCTTGGAATCTGGTTGTGGTTGGGAGTTAATTCATTTACCCAATGTTTATTTGAGGTTTGTATATTCCTTGCATGCTTTGAGTTGTAAAACGTACAAATAGTGTCTATAGTTTCTCTCTGTTTCTTTGAAAACATGTTTTCATTTATGATGTTCTCTTTGGTGTTTTGATGTGATTGTTTCTCTTTATTAGTTTTACGTAAATTTATATTTTCAACTGTATTTTGCTTAAGATTTGTTTCCATATTATTTCTGAGATTATTTTTATTGTTATTGTTGGGATACATGTCTCTCCTAAGTTTTTTGGTTTTATGTTCGATGAGACCATTCTCAAATCTCTGCAGATTCCCATTTATATCAGAATTTACTATGTTAAAGTAGGAGGAGTGATTGAATTCATTCAGTTCTGTCAACAATTTTTCACAGTTTTCAGAAGCATTTTTTGCAAGCATTTTCCTTTTCTTTATCAACAAAGACATTAATTTGTAAGAACAATTGTCTATAATCTTTCTCCAGTCCTTTGTAAAATCCGGATCTTCCGGAAAGGAACTGTCAAAATGAATCTCCAGTCCTTTAGGGATAATACTTTTGTCTAAACATATATTTAAAAATTCCGCGTCGAGCTGGTGTCTAATTTCCACCTTCATTGTTTTTTCGAACATGAAAAACAATGTATTGATCTTCTTTTTAGTGTCTAGATCTATTTCATTAGGTATGAATCCCACATTGTGTTCAGACTTATCCATGTATGTAATTTTTGCAAGTGTCTCTCTTCTCCTTGATGATCTGTTTTTAAAATGTTCCATGATAGATCGCTGCCAGTTCCTCCTCAGAACGAGGTTAATCCACTCCCTAGCTCCCGGGTTATATTCCAGGGGCTTCAGTCAGGATTTAGTAAAGCTGTCTCTCAGCTTCTAGGGGAGAAAATGGGAAAAGGGAACGGCGCAGATCTAAGTGCAGTATATTTTAGAATATATAGATAAGGGTGAGGTAACTGAAAACTGCTCACCTTTAAGTAATCTTGAGGTTTAACGTTTAGTAGTGGTGGACTCTTGTGGCTTGCAGCACGCTTTACCGGAAGGATCAGGTCCTCATGCAGAAAGATCCTGTTTGCTCAGTAGATCGGTTCGATAAATTCCGGTTTGTATATCGCGGCGCTTCCAAATAGGGCCCAGTGGATATTTTCATTCAGAATTTATTGATTGGAATATAAAATAGCAATGTACTTTCTATTGGTTTCATATGCTGCTGAAATTAGTTTTTTGGGGTACTTTTTTGTTTTAAACCGATCTATAAGGACTTTGGCTTGTATATTATAGTCCTCTAGTTGTGTGTTATTTTTCCTTATACGTAAAAACTGGCTATAAGGGATGTTTTTTTTCCATTTGTGAAAATGTGCGCTATTAAACTCTAAATATCCATTTGAATCTACTGCTTTAAAATATGTTTTTGTTATTAATGAGTTTTTTTTATAGCTGATTTCTAGATCTAAAAAATTGATTTTATTTGTACTCATATTAAAAGTGAAATTGACACCCCACTCGTTTTGGTTTAGTTCATAAATAAGTTGTTCCGCCATTTTTTTGTCTCCTTTCCACAGGATAACTAGATCATCAATATATCTGCGGTACAGGATAATATTTTCTGTATAAATGGCTTTTGTCAGAGCTGATAGGGACTCGAAACGTCCCATGAATAGATTAGCGAAACTAGGCGCGACTCGAGTCCCCATTGCTGTACCGAGCTTCTGGACATATAGCTGGCCTTGGAATTCAAATATATTTCTCTTTAAGATGAATTCAAGGCCTAAAAGTATAAATTGTATTTGTTCTTGCGGCATATTGGTATATGTTTCTAAGTAATATCGGGTTGCTGATATCCCCAATTGGTGGTCTATGTTTGAATATAGTGCTGTTACATCTAAGGATATGAACCAATATCCTTCTTCCCAATATATATCCTGTAATTCTTCTATCAGTTGGGTAGAATCACGTAGATACGATGGGAGTTTTATCACTATATTTTGTAGATGGAGATCAATATAATGGGAAAGATAGCTGGTGAGTGAATTTATACCAGCTATAATGGGGCGACCTGGTGGATTAATAGGATCCTTATGAATTTTGGGTAAATGATAAAAAAAAGCTAGGGAGTATTCTTTATTTGTGAGAAACTGCTTTTCTCTTTTATCTATAATTCCTTTTTCATAAGCGGTATTTATGATTAGATGATATTCTTTAGAAATGGTTTTTGAAGGATCTATATTAAGTTTACTATAATATTTTTCATCTGATAGTATTCTATGTGCTTCTTTGAGGTACACTTCTCGATCTTGAATTATTATCCCCCCCCCTTTATCTGCTTCTCTAATGACAATTGTATTATTGTTTTTTAAGGTTTTTATGGCACATTTTTCTTTTTTTGTGATGTTAGCTCTTGTTTTCAGGTTTTCTTCCACGTAATGTTTTTTATTATTCTTTTTTGAAGATTTTTTAAAAATCTGTTTTTTATTTATTTTGCGGAATTCATCCCCTACCAATGAGAGGAAGGTCTCAATGTAGCTTCCTCTATGATGGATAGGATTGAAGTTAGATCTATTTTTAACTATAAGATGTATATTTTCATCATGTTTGTTTTCAGGTTTAGAATTATTTTTAAGGTTTTTACGTATTTCCATTGGTTCAGAAGTTTTTTCTTTTGTTTTTTCTTTTATCGCAAAATGTCTGGATAGGGTAAGACGTCTTATGAACTGATTTAGATCAATATACAGATCAAAATTATTTGCACGTTGGTCAGGGCAGAAGTTCAATCCTTTTTCAAGCAGAGTTTTTTCATTTTCATTAAGTGTGTATTTAGATAAATTGAAAATATTTATTTTATCAGGGTTTTCATTCCTATCTCTTTTCGTTACTTTTTTGTTTTGTCTGTGTTTCTTATTACTTTTTATTTTTGTGTTTGGGCTATTCTTTCCTTTTCTATCAAATTTAAGGAGGTAGGATTTGGTAATGGTTTTTTTAGGGTGTTTCCTACCTGCTCTCGTGCCTCTGGGCCGCCTTTTCTTTTTTTGTTGGTTTGAGATGTAATCGGGGGAAAAAATTGGGTTATCTGCTGTTGTGAAGGAGGTAACATGATGGGAGCCATAGAGGTGAGGCTTATTATCGGAGGAAGCAGTGTTTCTAATAGAGGTGGGGGTTGGAGGGGTCCAATCTCTAAAAAAGAAATGTGTGAGGCTGTGGATGAAGGGGAGTGTGACGGTGCTTGGATGACAGTTATAAAAGGTTGTGAGCTGTCTTCTACACTATATGTTGTTAAATTTTCTAAATTTGTCATATTTAGAAGATCCTCACATTCAGTAATTTCTTCAATGTCCCTGCTTTCTATTGAACAGGGGTTAACCCATGTGTTAGCAGTCGTAATTGTTTTATTTGTTGATAGTTTTAAGGGTGGGAGACCCGGGTTAGGTGCTGGAAGATTATGCACTTCCGCATTGACTTCTATGTGGATGGGAGAGATATTAGCAGTGGGAATTATGTTACAGGGAGATTTTATTTTCTCTGTATGTTGGAAATTTTTCCCACTACTAGGTGTAGACTGGCAATGTGGCTGTTTAATAGTTGAGAAACTTGCATTATTTTTCCTTGGAATCTGGTTGTGGTTGGGAGTTAATTCATTTACCCAATGTTTATTTGAGGTTTGTATATTCCTTGCATGCTTTGAGTTGTAAAACGTACAAATAGTGTCTATAGTTTCTCTCTGTTTCTTTGAAAACATGTTTTCATTTATGATGTTCTCTTTGGTGTTTTGATGTGATTGTTTCTCTTTATTAGTTTTACGTAAATTTATATTTTCAACTGTATTTTGCTTAAGATTTGTTTCCATATTATTTCTGAGATTATTTTTATTGTTATTGTTGGGATACATGTCTCTCCTAAGTTTTTTGGTTTTATGTTCGATGAGACCATTCTCAAATCTCTGCAGATTCCCATTTATATCAGAATTTACTATGTTAAAGTAGGAGGAGTGATTGAATTCATTCAGTTCTGTCAACAATTTTTCACAGTTTTCAGAAGCATTTTTTGCAAGCATTTTCCTTTTCTTTATCAACAAAGACATTAATTTGTAAGAACAATTGTCTATAATCTTTCTCCAGTCCTTTGTAAAATCCGGATCTTCCGGAAAGGAACTGTCAAAATGAATCTCCAGTCCTTTAGGGATAATACTTTTGTCTAAACATATATTTAAAAATTCCGCGTCGAGCTGGTGTCTAATTTCCACCTTCATTGTTTTTTCGAACATGAAAAACAATGTATTGATCTTCTTTTTAGTGTCTAGATCTATTTCATTAGGTATGAATCCCACATTGTGTTCAGACTTATCCATGTATGTAATTTTTGCAAGTGTCTCTCTTCTCCTTGATGATCTGTTTTTAAAATGTTCCATGATAGATCGCTGCCAGTTCCTCCTCAGAACGAGGTTAATCCACTCCCTAGCTCCCGGGTTATATTCCAGGGGCTTCAGTCAGGATTTAGTAAAGCTGTCTCTCAGCTTCTAGGGGAGAAAATGGGAAAAGGGAACGGCGCAGATCTAAGTGCAGTATATTTTAGAATATATAGATAAGGGTGAGGTAACTGAAAACTGCTCACCTTTAAGTAATCTTGAGGTTTAACGTTTAGTAGTGGTGGACTCTTGTGGCTTGCAGCACGCTTTACCGGAAGGATCAGGTCCTCATGCAGAAAGATCCTGTTTGCTCAGTAGATCGGTTCGATAAATTCCGGTTTGTATATCGCGGCGCTTCCAAATAGGGCCCAGTGGATATTTTCATTCAGAATTTATTGATTGGAATATAAAATAGCAATGTACTTTCTATTGGTTTCATATGCTGCTGAAATTAGTTTTTTGGGGTACTTTTTTGTTTTAAACCGATCTATAAGGACTTTGGCTTGTATATTATAGTCCTCTAGTTGTGTGTTATTTTTCCTTATACGTAAAAACTGGCTATAAGGGATGTTTTTTTTCCATTTGTGAAAATGTGCGCTATTAAACTCTAAATATCCATTTGAATCTACTGCTTTAAAATATGTTTTTGTTATTAATGAGTTTTTTTTATAGCTGATTTCTAGATCTAAAAAATTGATTTTATTTGTACTCATATTAAAAGTGAAATTGACACCCCACTCGTTTTGGTTTAGTTCATAAATAAGTTGTTCCGCCATTTTTTGGTCTCCTTTCCACAGGATAACTAGATCATCAATATATCTGCGGTACAGGATAATATTTTCTGTATAAATGGCTTTTGTCAGAGCTGATAGGGACTCGAAACGTCCCATGAATAGATTAGCGAAACTAGGCGCGACTCGAGTCCCCATTGCTGTACCGAGCTTCTGGACATATAGCTGGCCTTGGAATTCAAATATATTTCTCTTTAAGATGAATTCAAGGCCTAAAAGTATAAATTGCATTTGTTCTTGCGGCATATTGGTATATGTTTCTAAGTAATATCGGGTTGCTGATATCCCCAATTGGTGGTCTATGTTTGAATATAGTGCTGTTACATCTAAGGATATGAACCAATATCCTTCTTCCCAATATATATCCTGTAATTCTTCTATCAGTTGGGTAGAATCACGTAGATACGATGGGAGTTTTATCACTATATTTTGTAGATGGAGATCAATATAATGGGAAAGATAGCTGGTGAGTGAATTTATACCAGCTATAATGGGGCGACCTGGTGGATTAATAGGATCCTTATGAATTTTGGGTAAATGATAAAAAAAAGGCTAGGGAGTATTCTTTATTTGTGAGAAACTGCTTTTCTCTTTTATCTATAATTCCTTTTTCATAAGCGGTATTTATGATTAGATGATATTCTTTAGAAATGGTTTTTGAAGGATCTATATTAAGTTTACTATAATATTTTTCATCTGATAGTATTCTATGTGCTTCTTTGAGGTACACTTCTCGATCTTGAATTATTATCCCCCCCCCTTTATCTGCTTCTCTAATGACAATTGTATTATTGTTTTTTAAGGTTTTTATGGCACATTTTTCTTTTTTTGTGATGTTAGCTCTTGTTTTCAGGTTTTCTTCCACGTAATGTTTTTTATTATTCTTTTTTGAAGATTTTTTAAAAATCTGTTTTTTATTTATTTTGCGGAATTCATCCCCTACCAATGAGAGGAAGGTCTCAATGTAGCTTCCTCTATGATGGATAGGATTGAAGTTAGATCTATTTTTAACTATAAGATGTATATTTTCATCATGTTTGTTTTCAGGTTTAGAATTATTTTTAAGGTTTTTACGTATTTCCATTGGTTCAGAAGTTTTTTCTTTTGTTTTTTCTTTTATCGCAAAATGTCTGGATAGGGTAAGACGTCTTATGAACTGATTTAGATCAATATACAGATCAAAATTATTTGCACGTTGGTCAGGGCAGAAGTTCAATCCTTTTTCAAGCAGAGTTTTTTCATTTTCATTAAGTGTGTATTTAGATAAATTGAAAATATTTATTTTATCAGGGTTTTCATTCCTATCTCTTTTCGTTACTTTTTTGTTTTGTCTGTGTTTCTTATTACTTTTTATTTTTGTGTTTGGGCTATTCTTTCCTTTTCTATCAAATTTAAGGAGGTAGGATTTGGTAATGGTTTTTTTAGGGTGTTTCCTACCTGCTCTCGTGCCTCGTGCCTCTCGTACCAGAAAGATTACTTAAAGGTGAGCAGTTTTCAGTTACCTCACCCTTATCTATATATTCTAAAATATACTGCACTTAGATCTGCGCCGTTCCCTTTTCCCATTTTCTCCCCTAGAAGCTGAGAGACAGCTTTACTAAATCCTGACTGAAGCCCCTGGAATATAACCCGGGAGCTAGGGAGTGGATTAACCTCGTTCTGAGGAGGAACTGGCAGCGATCTATCATGGAACATTTTAAAAACAGATCATCAAGGAGAAGAGAGACACTTGCAAAAATTACATACATGGATAAGTCTGAACACAATGTGGGATTCATACCTAATGAAATAGATCTAGACACTAAAAAGAAGATCAAGGAATGAAAACCCTGATAAAATAAATATTTTCAATTTATCTAAATACACACTTAATGAAAATGAAAAAACTCTGCTTGAAAAAGGATTGAACTTCTGCCCTGACCAACGTGCAAATAATTTTGATCTGTATATTGATCTAAATCAGTTCATAAGACGTCTTACCCTATCCAGACATTTTGCGATAAAAGAAAAAACAAAAGAAAAAACTTCTGAACCAATGGAAATACGTAAAAACCTTAAAAATAATTCTAAACCTGAAAACAAACATGATGAAAATATACATCTTATAGTTAAAAATAGATCTAACTTCAATCCTATCCATCATAGAGGAAGCTACATTGAGACCTTCCTCTCATTGGTAGGGGATGAATTCCGCAAAATAAATAAAAAACAGATTTTTAAAAAATCTTCAAAAAAGAATAATAAAAAACATTACGTGGAAGAAAACCTGAAAACAAGAGCTAACATCACAAAAAAAGAAAAATGTGCCATAAAAACCTTAAAAAACAATAATACAATTGTCATTAGAGAAGCAGATAAAGGGGGGGGGATAATAATTCAAGATCGAGAAGTGTACCTCAAAGAAGCACATAGAATACTATCAGATGAAAAATATTATAGTAAACTTAATATAGATCCTTCAAAAACCATTTCTAAAGAATATCATCTAATCATAAATACCGCTTATGAAAAAGGAATTATAGATAAAAGAGAAAAGCAGTTTCTCACAAATAAAGAATACTCCCTAGCCTTTTTTTTATCATTTACCCAAAATTCATAAGGATCCTATTAATCCACCAGGTCGCCCCATTATAGCTGGTATAAATTCACTCACCAGCTATCTTTCCCATTATATTGATCTCCATCTACAAAATATAGTGATAAAACTCCCATCGTATCTACGTGATTCTACCCAACTGATAGAAGAATTACAGGATATATATTGGGAAGAAGGATATTGGTTCATATCCTTAGATGTAACAGCACTATATTCAAACATAGACCACCAATTGGGGATATCAGCAACCCGATATTACTTAGAAACATATACCAATATGCCGCAAGAACAAATACAATTTATACTTTTAGGCCTTGAATTCATCTTAAAGAGAAATATATTTGAATTCCAAGGCCAGCTATATGTCCAGAAGCTCGGTACAGCAATGGGGACTCGAGTCGCGCCTAGTTTCGCTAATCTATTCATGGGACGTTTCGAGTCCCTATCAGCTCTGACAAAAGCCATTTATACAGAAAATATTATCCTGTACCGCAGATATATTGATGATCTAGTTATCCTGTGGAAAGGAGACCAAAAAATGGCGGAACAACTTATTTATGAACTAAACCAAAACGAGTGGGGTGTCAATTTCACTTTTAATATGAGTACAAATAAAATCAATTTTTTAGATCTAGAAATCAGCTATAAAAAAAACTCATTAATAACAAAAACATATTTTAAAGCAGTAGATTCAAATGGATATTTAGAGTTTAATAGCGCACATTTTCACAAATGGAAAAAAAACATCCCTTATAGCCAGTTTTTACGTATAAGGAAAAATAACACACAACTAGAGGACGATAATATACAAGCCAAAGTCCTTATAGATCGGTTTAAAACAAAAAAGTACCCCAAAAAACTAATTTCAGCAGCATATGAAACCAATAGAAAGTACATTGCTATTTTATATTCCAATCAATAAATTCTGAATGAAAATATCCACTGGGCCCTATTTGGAAGCGCCGCGATATACAAACCGGAATTTATCGAACCGATCTACTATGCTAGGATTAGCAGGAAAAAGCAAAAAATTTCAGAATTGCACCTTGCAATGTGGAGATATTACTGTTTGTGCATTTACAATACTCATTGATTTTTGCCATTGAAAAACATGTTTTTCATATACCAGAAATGTTTGAAGCTACTGACTGAATGAAAGGAGCTGGCATCTCACTCTCTTTGAATCTTCTTTATCATGCTAGGATTAACAGGAAAAAGCAAAAAATTTCAGAATTGCACCTTGCAATGTGGAGATATTACTGTTTGTGCATTTACAATATTCATTGATTTTTGCCATTGAAAAACATGTTTTTCATATACCAGAAATGTTTGAAGCTACTGACTGAATGAAAGGAGCTGGCATCTCACTCTCTTTGAATCTTCTTTATCATGCTAGGATTAACAGGAAAAAGCTAAAAATTTCAGAATTGCACCGTGCAATGTGGAGATATTACTGTTTGTGCATTTACAATATTCATTGATTTTTGCCATTGAAAAACATGTTTTTCATATACCAGAAATGTTTGAAGCTACTGACTGAATGAAAGGAGCTGGCATCTCACTCTCTTTGAATCTTCTTTATCATGCTAGGATTAGCAGGAAAAAGCAAAAAATTTCAGAATTGCACCTTGCAATGTGGAGATATTACTGTTTGTGCATTTACAATATTCATTGATTTTTGCCATTGAAAAACATGTTTTTCATATACCAGAAATGTTTGAAGCTACTGACTGAATGAAAGGAGCTGGCATCTCACTCTCTTTGAATCTTCTTTATCATGCTAGGATTAACAGGAAAAAGCTAAAAATTTCAGAATTGCACCGTGCAATGTGGAGATATTACTGTTTGTGTATTTACAATATTCATTGATTTTTGCCATTGAAAAACATGTTTTTCATATACCAGAAATGTTTGAAGCTACTGACTGAATGAAAGGAGCTGGCATCTCACTCTCTTTGAATCTTCTTTATCATGCTAGGATTAGCAGGAAAAAGCAAAAAATTTCAGAATTGCACCTTGCAATGTGGAGATATTACTGTTTGTGCATTTACAATATTCATTGATTTTTGCCATTGAAAAACATGTTTTTCATATACCAGAAATGTTTGAAGCTACTGACTGAATGAAAGGAGCTGGCATCTCACTCTCTTTGAATCTTCTTTATCATGCTAGGATTAACAGGAAAAAGCTAAAAATTTCAGAATTGCACCGTGCAATGTGGAGATATTACTGTTTGTGCATTTACAATATTCATTGATTTTTGCCATTGAAAAACATGTTTTTCATATACCAGAAATGTTTGAAGCTACTGACTGAATGAAAGGAGCTGGCATCTCACTCTCTTTGAATCTTCTTTAGCATGCTAGGATTAGCAGGAAAAAGCAAAAAATTTCAGAATTGCACCTTGCAATGTGGAGATATTACTGTTTGTGCATTTACAATATTCATTGATTTTTGCCATTGAAAAACATGTTTTTCATATACCAGAAATGTTTGAAGCTACTGACTGAATGAAAGGAGCTGGCATCTCACTCTCTTTGAATCTTCTTTATCATGCTAGGATTAACAGGAAAAAGCAAAAAATTTCAGAATTGCACCTTGCAATGTGGAGATATTACTGTTTGTGCATTTACAATATTCATTGATTTTTGCCATTGAAAAACATGTTTTTCATATACCAGAAATGTTTGAAGCTACTGACTGAATGAAAGGAGCTGGCATCTCACTCTCTTTGAATCTTCTTTATCATGCTAGGATTAACAGGAAAAAGCTAAAAATTTCAGAATTGCACCGTGCAATGTGGAGATATTACTGTTTGTGCATTTACAATATTCATTGATTTTTGCCATTGAAAAACATGTTTTTCATATACCAGAAATGTTTGAAGCTACTGACTGAATGAAAGGAGCTGGCATCTCACTCTCTTTGAATCTTCTTTATCATGCTAGGATTAGCAGGAAAAAGCAAAAAATTTCAGAATTGCACCTTGCAATGTGGAGATATTACTGTTTGTGCATTTACAATATTCATTGATTTTTGCCATTGAAAAACATGTTTTTCATATACCAGAAATGTTTGAAGCTACTGACTGAATGAAAGGAGCTGGCATCTCACTCTGAATCTTCTTTATCATGCTAGGATTAACAGGAAAAAGCTAAAAATTTCAGAATTGCACCGTGCAATGTGGAGATATTACTGTTTGTGCATTTACAATATTCATTGATTTTTGCCATTGAAAAACATGTTTTTCATATACCAGAAATGTTTGAAGCTACTGACTGAATGAAAGGAGCTGGCATCTCACTCTCTTTGAATCTTCTTTATCATGCTAGGATTAGCAGGAAAAAGCAAAAAATTTCAGAATTGCACCTTGCAATGTGGAGATATTACTGTTTGTGCATTTACAATATTCATTGATTTTTGCCATTGAAAAACATGTTTTTCATATACCAGAAATGTTTGAAGCTACTGACTGAATGAAAGGAGCTGGCATCTCACTCTGAATCTTCTTTATCATGCTAGGATTAACAGGAAAAAGCTAAAAATTTCAGAATTGCACCGTGCAATGTGGAGATATTACTGTTTGTGCATTTACAATATTCATTGATTTTTGCCATTGAAAAACATGTTTTTCATATACCAGAAATGTTTGAAGCTACTGACTGAATGAAAGGAGCTGGCATCTCACTCTCTTTGAATCTTCTTTATCATGCTAGGATTAGCAGGAAAAAGCAAAAAATTTCAGAATTGCACCTTGCAATGTGGAGATATTACTGTTTGTGCATTTACAATATTCATTGATTTTTGCCATTGAAAAACATGTTTTTCATATACCAGAAATGTTTGAAGCTACTGACTGAATGAAAGGAGCTGGCATCTCACTCTCTTTGAATCTTCTTTATCATGCTAGGATTAACAGGAAAAAGCTAAAAATTTCAGAATTGCACCGTGCAATGTGGAGATATTACTGTTTGTGTATTTACAATATTCATTGATTTTTGCCATTGAAAAACATGTTTTTCATATACCAGAAATGTTTGAAGCTACTGACTGAATGAAAGGAGCTGGCATCTCACTCTCTTTGAATCTTCTTTATCATGCTAGGATTAGCAGGAAAAAGCAAAAAATTTCAGAATTGCACCTTGCAATGTGGAGATATTACTGTTTGTGCATTTACAATATTCATTGATTTTTGCCATTGAAAAACATGTTTTTCATATACCAGAAATGTTTGAAGCTACTGACTGAATGAAAGGAGCTGGCATCTCACTCTCTTTGAATCTTCTTTATCATGCTAGGATTAACAGGAAAAAGCTAAAAATTTCAGAATTGCACCGTGCAATGTGGAGATATTACTGTTTGTGCATTTACAATATTCATTGATTTTTGCCATTGAAAAACATGTTTTTCATATACCAGAAATGTTTGAAGCTACTGACTGAATGAAAGGAGCTGGCATCTCACTCTCTTTGAATCTTCTTTATCATGCTAGGATTAACAGGAAAAAGCAAAAAATTTCAGAATTGCACCTTGCAATGTGGAGATATTACTGTTTGTGCATTTACAATATTCATTGATTTTTGCCATTGAAAAACATGTTTTTCATATACCAGAAATGTTTGAAGCTACTGACTGAATGAAAGGAGCTGGCATCTCACTCTCTTTGAATCTTCTTTATCATGCTAGGATTAACAGGAAAAAGCTAAAAATTTCAGAATTGCACCGTGCAATGTGGAGATATTACTGTTTGTGCATTTACAATATTCATTGATTTTTGCCATTGAAAAACATGTTTTTCATATACCAGAAATGTTTGAAGCTACTGACTGAATGAAAGGAGCTGGCATCTCACTCTCTTTGAATCTTCTTTATCATGCTAGGATTAGCAGGAAAAAGCAAAAAATTTCAGAATTGCACCTTGCAATGTGGAGATATTACTGTTTGTGCATTTACAATATTCATTGATTTTTGCCATTGAAAAACATGTTTTTCATATACCAGAAATGTTTGAAGCTACTGACTGAATGAAAGGAGCTGGCATCTCACTCTCTTTGAATCTTCTTTATCATGCTAGGATTAGCAGGAAAAAGCAAAAAATTTCAGAATTGCACCTTGCAATGTGGAGATATTACTGTTTGTGCTTTTACAATATTCATTGATTTTTGCCATTGAAAAACATGTTTTTCATATACCAGAAATGTTTGAAGCTACTGACTGAATGAAAGGAGCTGGCATCTCACTCTCTTTGAATCTTCTTTATCATGCTAGGATTAACAGGAAAAAGCAAAAAATTTCAGAATTGCACCTTGCAATGTGGAGATATTACTGTTTGTGCATTTACAATATTCATTGATTTTTGCCATTGAAAAACATGTTTTTCATATACCAGAAATGTTTGAAGCTACTGACTGAATGAAAGGAGCTGGCATCTCACTCTCTTTGAATCTTCTTTATCATGCTAGGATTAGCAGGAAAAAGCAAAAAATTTCAGAATTGCACCTTGCAATGTGGAGATATTACTGTTTGTGCATTTACAATATTCATTGATTTTTGCCATTGAAAAACATGTTTTTCATATACCAGAAATGTTTGAAGCTACTGACTGAATGAAAGGAGCTGGCATCTCACTCTCTTTGAATCTTCTTTATCATGCTAGGATTAACAGGAAAAAGCTAAAAATTTCAGAATTGCACCGTGCAATGTGGAGATATTACTGTTTGTGCATTTACAATATTCATTGATTTTTGCCATTGAAAAACATGTTTTTCATATACCAGAAATGTTTGAAGCTACTGACTGAATGAAAGGAGCTGGTATCTCACTCTCTTTGAATCTTCTTTATCATGCTAGGATTAGCAGGAAAAAGCAAAAAATTTCAGAATTGCACCTTGCAATGTGGAGATATTACTGTTTGTGCATTTACAATATTCATTGATTTTTGCCATTGAAAAACATGTTTTTCATATACCAGAAATGTTTGAAGCTACTGACTGAATGAAAGGAGCTGGCATCTCACTCTCTTTGAATCTTCTTTATCATGCTAGGATTAACAGGAAAAAGCAAAAAATTTCAGAATTGCACCTTGCAATGTGGAGATATTACTGTTTGTGCATTTACAATATTCATTGATTTTTGCCATTGAAAAACATGTTTTTCATATACCAGAAATGTTTGAAGCTACTGACTGAATGAAAGGAGCTGGCATCTCACTCTCTTTGAATCTTCTTTATCATGCTAGGATTAACAGGAAAAAGCAAAAAATTTCAGAATTGCACCGTGCAATGTGGAGATATTACTGTTTGTGCATTTACAATATTCATTGATTTTTGCCATTGAAAAACATGTTTTTCATATACGAGAAATGTTTGAAGCTACTGACTGAATGAAAGGAGCTGGCATCTCACTCTCTTTGAATCTTCTTTATCATGCTAGGATTAGCAGGAAAAAGCAAAAAATTTCAGAATTGCACCTTGCAATGTGGAGATATTACTGTTTGTGCATTTACAATATTCATTGATTTTTGCCATTGAAAAACATGTTTTTCATATACCAGAAATGTTTGAAGCTACTGACTGAATGAAAGGAGCTGGCATCTCACTCTCTTTGAATCTTCTTTATCATGCTAGGATTAACAGGAAAAAGCTAAAAATTTCAGAATTGCACCGTGCAATGTGGAGATATTACTGTTTGTGCATTTACAATATTCATTGATTTTTGCCATTGAAAAACATGTTTTTCATATACCAGAAATGTTTGAAGCTACTGACTGAATGAAAGGAGCTGGCATCTCACTCTCTTTGAATCTTCTTTATCATGCTAGGATTAACAGGAAAAAGCTAAAAATTTCAGAATTGCACCGTGCAATGTGGAGATATTACTGTTTGTGCATTTACAATATTCATTGATTTTTGCCATTGAAAAACATCATGTTATTCATATACCAGAAATGATTGAAGCTACTGACTGAATGAAAGGAGCTGGCATCTCACTCTCTTTGAATCTTCTTTATCATGCTAAGAGGAGCAGGAAAAAGCAAAAAATTTCAGAATTGCACCTTGCAATGCGGAGAAATTACTGTTTGTGCATTTACAATATTCATTGATTTTTGCCATTGAAAAACGTCCAGAAATGATTGAAGCTACTGACTGAATGAAATGAGCTGGCATCTCACTCTCTTTGAATCTTCTTTATCATGCTAAGAGGAGCAGGAAAAAGCAAAAAATTTCAGAATTGCACCTTGCAATGCGGAGAAATTACTGTTTGTGCATTTACAATATTCATTGATTTTTGCCATTGAAAAACATCCAGAAATGATTGAAGCTACTGACTGAATGAAAGGAGCTCTCATCTCACTCTCTTTGAATCTTCTTTATCATGCTAAGAGGAGCAGGAAAAAGCAAAAAATTTCAGAATTGCACCTTGCAATGCGGAGAAATTACTGTTTGTGCATTTACAATATTCATTGATTTTTGCCATTGAAAAACATCATGTTATTCATATACCAGAAATGTTTGAAGCTACTGACTGAATGAAAGGAGCTGGCATCTCACTCTCTTTGAATCTTCTTTATCATGCTAAGAGGAGCAGGAAAAAGCAAAAAATTTCAGAATTGCACCTTCAATGCGGAGAAATTACTGTTTGTGCATTTACAATATTCATTGATTTTTGCCATTGAAAAACGTCCAGAAATGATTGAAGCTACTGACTGAATGAAAGGAGCTGGCATCTCACTCTCTTTGAATCTTCTTTATCATGCTAAGAGGAGCAGGAAAAAGCAAAAAATTTCAGAATTGCACCTTGCAATGCGGAGAAATTACTGTTTGTGCATTTACAATATTCATTAATTTTTGCCATTGAAAAACATCATGTTATTCATATACCAGAAATGATTGAAGCTACTGACTGAATGAAAGGAGCTGGCATCTCACTCTCTTTGAATCTTTATCATGCTAAGAGGAGCAGGAAAAAGCAAAAAATTTCAGAATTGCACCTTGCAATGCGGAGAAATTACTGTTTGTGCATTTACAATATTCATTGATTTTTGCCATTGAAAAACATCATGTTATTCATATACCAGAAATGTTTGAAGCTACTGACTGAATGAAAGGAGCTGGCATCTCACTCTCTTTGAATCTTCTTTATCATACTAAGAGGAGCAGGAAAAAGCAAAAAATTTCAGAATTGCACCTTGCAATGCGGAGAAATTACTGTTTGTGCATTTACAATATTCATTGATTTTTGCCATTGAAAAACGTCCAGAAATGATTGAAGCTACTGACTGAATGAAAGGAGCTGGCATCTCACTCTCTTTGAATCTTCTTTATCATGCTAAGAGGAGCAGGAAAAAGCAAAAAATTTCAGAATTGCACCTTGCAATGCGGAGAAATTACTGTTTGTGCATTTACAATATTCATTGATTTTTGCCGCCATTGAAAAACATCATGTTATTCATATACCAGAAATGTTTGAAGCTACTGACTGAATGAAAGGAGCTGGCATCTCACTCTCTTTGAATCTTCTTTATCATGCTAAGAGGAGCTGGAAAAAGCAAAAAATTTCAGAATTGCACCTTGCAATGCGAAGAAATTACTGTTTGTGCATTTACAATATTCATTGATTTTTGCCATTGAAAAACATCATGTTATTCATATACCAAAAATGTTTGATGCTACTGACTGAATGAAAGGAGCTGGCATCTCACTCTCTTTGAATCTTCTTTATCATGCTAAGAGGAGCAGGAAAAAGCAAAAAATTTCAGAATTGCACCTTGCAATGCGGAGAAATTACTGTTTGTGCATTTACAATATTCATTGATTTTTGCCATTGAAAAACGTCCAGAAATGATTGAAGCTACTGACTGAATGAAAGGAGCTGGCATCTCACTCTCTTTGAATCTTCTTTATCATGCTAAGAGGAGCAGGAAAAAGCAAAAAATTTCAGAATTGCACCTTGCAATGCGGAGAAATTACTGTTTGTGCATTTAAAATATTCATTGATTTTTGCCATTGAAAAACATCCAGAAATGATTGAAGCTACTGACTGAATGAAAGGAGCTGGCATCTCACTCTCTTTGAATCTTCTTTATCATGCTAAGAGGAGCAGGAAAAAGCAAAAAATTTCAGAATTGCACCTTGCAATGCGGAGAAATTACTGTTTGTGCATTTACAATATTCATTGATTTTTGACATTGAAAAACGTCCAGAAATGATTGAAGCTACTGACTGAATGAAAGGAGCTGGCATCTCAGTCTCTTTGAATCTTCTTTATCATGCTAAGAGGAGCAGGAAAAAGCAAAAAATTTCAGAATTGCACCTTGCAATGCGGAGAAATTACTGTTTGTGCATCTACAATATTCATTGATTTTTGCCGTTGAAAAACGTCCAGAAATGATTGAAGCTACTGACTGAATGAAAGGAGCTGGCATCTCACTCTCTTTGAGTCTTCTTTACCATGCTAAGAGGAGCAGGAAAAAGCAAAAAATTTCAGAATTGCACCTTGCAATGCGGAGAAATTACTGTTTGTGCATTTACAATATTCATTGATTTTTGCCATTGAAAAACGTCCAGAAATGATTGAAGCTACTGACTGAATGAAAGGAGCTGGCATCTCACTCTCTTTGAATCTTCTTTATCATGCTAAGAGGAGCAGGAAAAAGCAAAAAATTTCAGAATTGCACCTTGCAATGCGGAGAAATTACTGTTTGTGCATTTACAATATTCATTGATTTTTGCCATTGAAAAACATCATGTTATTCATATACCAGAAATGATTGAAGCTACTGACTGAATGAAAGGAGCTGGCATCTCACTCTCTTTGAATCTTCTTTATCATGCTAAGAGGAGCAGGAAAAAGCAAAAAATTTCAGAATTGCACCTTGCAATGCGGAGAAATTACTGTTTGTGCATTTACAATATTCATTGATTTTTGCCATTGAAAAACGTCCAGAAATGATTGAAGCTACTGACTGAATGAAAGGAGCTCTCATCTCACTCTCTTTGAATCTTCTTTATCATGCTAAGAGGAGCAGGAAAAAGCAAAAAATTTCAGAATTGCACCTTGCAATGCGGAGAAATCACTGTTTGTGCATTTACAATATTCATTGATTTTTGCCATTGAAAAACATCATGTTATTCATATACCAGAAATGTTTGAAGCTACTGACTGAATGAAAGGAGCTGGCATCTCACTCTCTTTGAATCTTCTTTATCATGCTAAGAGGAGCAGGAAAAAGCAAAAAATTTCAGAATTGCACCTTCAATGCGGAGAAATTACTGTTTGTGCATTTACAATATTCATTGATTTTTGCCATTGAAAAACGTCCAGAAATGATTGAAGCTACTGACTGAATGAAAGGAGCTGGCATCTCACTCTCTTTGAATCTTCTTTATCATGCTAAGAGGAGCAGGAAAAAGCAAAAAATTTCAGAATTGCACCTTGCAATGCGGAGAAATTACTGTTTGTGCATTTACAATATTCATTAATTTTTGCCATTGAAAAACATCATGTTATTCATATACCAGAAATGATTGAAGCTACTGACTGAATGAAAGGAGCTGGCATCTCACTCTCTTTGAATCTTCTTTATCATGCTAAGAGGAGCAGGAAAATGCAAAAAATTTCAGAATTGCACCTTGCAATGCGGAGAAATTACTGTTTGTGCATTTACAATATTCATTGATTTTTGCCATTGAAAAACATCATGTTATTCATATACCAGAAATGTTTGAAGCTACTGACTGAATGAAAGGAGCTGGCATCTCACTCTCTTTGAATCTTCTTTATCATACTAAGAGGAGCAGGAAAAAGCAAAAAATTTCAGAATTGCACCTTGCAATGCGGAGAAATTACTGTTTGTGCATTTACAATATTCATTGATTTTTGCCATTGAAAAACGTCCAGAAATGATTGAAGCTACTGACTGAATGAAAGGAGCTGGCATCTCACTCTCTTTGAATCTTCTTTATCATGCTAAGAGGAGCAGGAAAAAGCAAAAAATTTCAGAATTGCACCTTGCAATGCGGAGAAATTACTGTTTGTGCATTTACAATATTCATTGATTTTTGCCATTGAAAAACGTCCAGAAATGATTGAAGCTACTGACTGAATGAAAGGAGCTGGCATCTCACTCTCTTTGAATCTTCTTTATCATGCTAAGAGGAGCAGGAAAAAGCAAAAAATTTCAGAATTGCACCTTGCAATGCGGAGAAATTACTGTTTGTGCATTTACAATATTCATTGATTTTTGCCATTGAAAAACATCATGTTATTCATATACCAGAAATGTTTGAAGCTACTGACTGAATGAAAGGAGCTGGCATCTCACTCTCTTTGAATCTTCTTTATCATGCTAAGAGGAGCAGGAAAAAGCAAAAAATTTCAGAATTGCACCTTGCAATGCGAAGAAATTACTGTTTGTGCATTTACAATATTCATTGATTTTTGCCATTGAAAAACATCATGTTATTCATATACCAGAAATGTTTGAAGCTACTGACTGAATGAAAGGAGCTGGCATCTCACTCTCTTTGAATCTTCTTTATCATGCTAAGAGGAGCAGGAAAAAGCAAAAAATTTCAGAATTGCACCTTGCAATGCGGAGAAATTACTGTTTGTGCATTTACAATATTCATTGATTTTTGCCATTGAAAAACGTCCAGAAATGATTGAAGCTACTGACTGAATGAAAGGAGCTGGCATCTCACTCTCTTTGAATCTTCTTTATCATGCTAAGAGGAGCAGGAAAAAGCAAAAAATTTCAGAATTGCACCTTGCAATGCGGAGAAATTACTGTTTGTGCATTTACAATATTCATTGATTTTTGCCATTGAAAAACATCATGTTATTCATATACCAGAAATGATTGAAGCTACTGACTGAATGAAAGGAGCTGGCATCTCACTCTCTTTGAATCTTCTTTATCATGCTAAGAGGAGCAGGAAAAAGCAAAAAATTTCAGAATTGCACCTTGCAATGCGGAGAAATTACTGTTTGTGCATTTACAATATTCATTGATTTTTGCCATTGAAAAACGTCCAGAAATGATTGAAGCTACTGACTGAATGAAAGGAGCTGGCATCTCACTCTCTTTGAATCTTCTTTATCATGCTAAGAGGAGCAGGAAAAAGCAAAAAATTTCAGAATTGCACCTTGCAATGCGGAGAAATTACTGTTTGTGCATTTACAATATTCATTGATTTTTGCCATTGAAAAACGTCCAGAAATGATTGAAGCTACTGACTGAATGAAAGGAGCTGGCATCTCAGTCTCTTTGAATCTTCTTTATCATGCTAAGAGGAGCAGGAAAAAGCAAAAAATTTCAGAATTGCACCTTGCAATGCGGAGAAATTACTGTTTGTGCATTTACAATATTCATTGATTTTTGCCATTGAAAAACATCATGTTATTCATATACCAGAAATGTTTGAAGCTACTGACTGAATGAAAGGAGCTGGCATCTCACTCTCTTTGAATCTTCTTTATCATGCTAAGAGGAGCAGGAAAAAGCAAAAAATTTCAGAATTGCACCTTCAATGCGGAGAAATTACTGTTTGTGCATTTACAATATTCATTGATTTTTGCCATTGAAAAACGTCCAGAAATGATTGAAGCTACTGACTGAATGAAAGGAGCTGGCATCTCACTCTCTTTGAATCTTCTTTATCATGCTAAGAGGAGCAGGAAAAAGCAAAAAATTTCAGAATTGCACCTTGCAATGCGGAGAAATTACTGTTTGTGCATTTACAATATTCATTAATTTTTGCCATTGAAAAACATCATGTTATTCATATACCAGAAATGATTGAAGCTACTGACTGAATGAAAGGAGCTGGCATCTCACTCTCTTTGAATCTTTATCATGCTAAGAGGAGCAGGAAAAAGCAAAAAATTTCAGAATTGCACCTTGCAATGCGGAGAAATTACTGTTTGTGCATTTACAATATTCATTGATTTTTGCCATTGAAAAACATCATGTTATTCATATACCAGAAATGTTTGAAGCTACTGACTGAATGAAAGGAGCTGGCATCTCACTCTCTTTGAATCTTCTTTATCATACTAAGAGGAGCAGGAAAAAGCAAAAAATTTCAGAATTGCACCTTGCAATGCGGAGAAATTACTGTTTGTGCATTTACAATATTCATTGATTTTTGCCATTGAAAAACGTCCAGAAATGATTGAAGCTACTGACTGAATGAAAGGAGCTGGCATCTCACTCTCTTTGAATCTTCTTTATCATGCTAAGAGGAGCAGGAAAAAGCAAAAAATTTCAGAATTGCACCTTGCAATGCGGAGAAATTACTGTTTGTGCATTTACAATATTCATTGATTTTTGCCGCCATTGAAAAACATCATGTTATTCATATACCAGAAATGTTTGAAGCTACTGACTGAATGAAAGGAGCTGGCATCTCACTCTCTTTGAATCTTCTTTATCATGCTAAGAGGAGCTGGAAAAAGCAAAAAATTTCAGAATTGCACCTTGCAATGCGAAGAAATTACTGTTTGTGCATTTACAATATTCATTGATTTTTGCCATTGAAAAACATCATGTTATTCATATACCAAAAATGTTTGATGCTACTGACTGAATGAAAGGAGCTGGCATCTCACTCTCTTTGAATCTTCTTTATCATGCTAAGAGGAGCAGGAAAAAGCAAAAAATTTCAGAATTGCACCTTGCAATGCGGAGAAATTACTGTTTGTGCATTTACAATATTCATTGATTTTTGCCATTGAAAAACGTCCAGAAATGATTGAAGCTACTGACTGAATGAAAGGAGCTGGCATCTCACTCTCTTTGAATCTTCTTTATCATGCTAAGAGGAGCAGGAAAAAGCAAAAAATTTCAGAATTGCACCTTGCAATGCGGAGAAATTACTGTTTGTGCATTTAAAATATTCATTGATTTTTGCCATTGAAAAACATCCAGAAATGATTGAAGCTACTGACTGAATGAAAGGAGCTGGCATCTCACTCTCTTTGAATCTTCTTTATCATGCTAAGAGGAGCAGGAAAAAGCAAAAAATTTCAGAATTGCACCTTGCAATGCGGAGAAATTACTGTTTGTGCATTTACAATATTCATTGATTTTTGACATTGAAAAACGTCCAGAAATGATTGAAGCTACTGACTGAATGAAAGGAGCTGGCATCTCAGTCTCTTTGAATCTTCTTTATCATGCTAAGAGGAGCAGGAAAAAGCAAAAAATTTCAGAATTGCACCTTGCAATGCGGAGAAATTACTGTTTGTGCATCTACAATATTCATTGATTTTTGCCGTTGAAAAACGTCCAGAAATGATTGAAGCTACTGACTGAATGAAAGGAGCTGGCATCTCACTCTCTTTGAGTCTTCTTTACCATGCTAAGAGGAGCAGGAAAAAGCAAAAAATTTCAGAATTGCACCTTGCAATGCGGAGAAATTACTGTTTGTGCATTTACAATATTCATTGATTTTTGCCATTGAAAAACGTCCAGAAATGATTGAAGCTACTGACTGAATGAAAGGAGCTGGCATCTCACTCTCTTTGAATCTTCTTTATCATGCTAAGAGGAGCAGGAAAAAGCAAAAAATTTCAGAATTGCACCTTGCAATGCGGAGAAATTACTGTTTGTGCATTTACAATATTCATTGATTTTTGCCATTGAAAAACATCATGTTATTCATATACCAGAAATGATTGAAGCTACTGACTGAATGAAAGGAGCTGGCATCTCACTCTCTTTGAATCTTCTTTATCATGCTAAGAGGAGCAGGAAAAAGCAAAAAATTTCAGAATTGCACCTTGCAATGCGGAGAAATTACTGTTTGTGCATTTACAATATTCATTGATTTTTGCCATTGAAAAACGTCCAGAAATGATTGAAGCTACTGACTGAATGAAAGGAGCTGGCATCTCACTCTCTTTGAATCTTCTTTATCATGCTAAGAGGAGCAGGAAAAAGCAAAAAATTTCAGAATTGCACCTTGCAATGCGGAGAAATTACTGTTTGTGCATTTACAATATTCATTGATTTTTGCCATTGAAAAACGTCCAGAAATGATTGAAGCTACTGACTGAATGAAAGGAGCTCTCATCTCACTCTCTTTGAATCTTCTTTATCATGCTAAGAGGAGCAGGAAAAAGCAAAAAATTTCAGAATTGCACCTTGCAATGCGGAGAAATCACTGTTTGTGCATTTACAATATTCATTGATTTTTGCCATTGAAAAACATCATGTTATTCATATACCAGAAATGTTTGAAGCTACTGACTGAATGAAAGGAGCTGGCATCTCACTCTCTTTGAATCTTCTTTATCATGCTAAGAGGAGCAGGAAAAAGCAAAAAATTTCAGAATTGCACCTTCAATGCGGAGAAATTACTGTTTGTGCATTTACAATATTCATTGATTTTTGCCATTGAAAAACGTCCAGAAATGATTGAAGCTACTGACTGAATGAAAGGAGCTGGCATCTCACTCTCTTTGAATCTTCTTTATCATGCTAAGAGGAGCAGGAAAAAGCAAAAAATTTCAGAATTGCACCTTGCAATGCGGAGAAATTACTGTTTGTGCATTTACAATATTCATTAATTTTTGCCATTGAAAAACATCATGTTATTCATATACCAGAAATGATTGAAGCTACTGACTGAATGAAAGGAGCTGGCATCTCACTCTCTTTGAATCTTCTTTATCATGCTAAGAGGAGCAGGAAAATGCAAAAAATTTCAGAATTGCACCTTGCAATGCGGAGAAATTACTGTTTGTGCATTTACAATATTCATTGATTTTTGCCATTGAAAAACATCATGTTATTCATATACCAGAAATGTTTGAAGCTACTGACTGAATGAAAGGAGCTGGCATCTCACTCTCTTTGAATCTTCTTTATCATACTAAGAGGAGCAGGAAAAAGCAAAAAATTTCAGAATTGCACCTTGCAATGCGGAGAAATTACTGTTTGTGCATTTACAATATTCATTGATTTTTGCCATTGAAAAACGTCCAGAAATGATTGAAGCTACTGACTGAATGAAAGGAGCTGGCATCTCACTCTCTTTGAATCTTCTTTATCATGCTAAGAGGAGCAGGAAAAAGCAAAAAATTTCAGAATTGCACCTTGCAATGCGGAGAAATTACTGTTTGTGCATTTACAATATTCATTGATTTTTGCCATTGAAAAACGTCCAGAAATGATTGAAGCTACTGACTGAATGAAAGGAGCTGGCATCTCACTCTCTTTGAATCTTCTTTATCATGCTAAGAGGAGCAGGAAAAAGCAAAAAATTTCAGAATTGCACCTTGCAATGCGGAGAAATTACTGTTTGTGCATTTACAATATTCATTGATTTTTGCCATTGAAAAACATCATGTTATTCATATACCAGAAATGTTTGAAGCTACTGACTGAATGAAAGGAGCTGGCATCTCACTCTCTTTGAATCTTCTTTATCATGCTAAGAGGAGCAGGAAAAAGCAAAAAATTTCAGAATTGCACCTTGCAATGCGAAGAAATTACTGTTTGTGCATTTACAATATTCATTGATTTTTGCCATTGAAAAACATCATGTTATTCATATACCAGAAATGTTTGAAGCTACTGACTGAATGAAAGGAGCTGGCATCTCACTCTCTTTGAATCTTCTTTATCATGCTAAGAGGAGCAGGAAAAAGCAAAAAATTTCAGAATTGCACCTTGCAATGCGGAGAAATTACTGTTTGTGCATTTACAATATTCATTGATTTTTGCCATTGAAAAACGTCCAGAAATGATTGAAGCTACTGACTGAATGAAAGGAGCTGGCATCTCACTCTCTTTGAATCTTCTTTATCATGCTAAGAGGAGCAGGAAAAAGCAAAAAATTTCAGAATTGCACCTTGCAATGCGGAGAAATTACTGTTTGTGCATTTACAATATTCATTGATTTTTGCCATTGAAAAACATCATGTTATTCATATACCAGAAATGATTGAAGCTACTGACTGAATGAAAGGAGCTGGCATCTCACTCTCTTTGAATCTTCTTTATCATGCTAAGAGGAGCAGGAAAAAGCAAAAAATTTCAGAATTGCACCTTGCAATGCGGAGAAATTACTGTTTGTGCATTTACAATATTCATTGATTTTTGCCATTGAAAAACGTCCAGAAATGATTGAAGCTACTGACTGAATGAAAGGAGCTGGCATCTCACTCTCTTTGAATCTTCTTTATCATGCTAAGAGGAGCAGGAAAAAGCAAAAAATTTCAGAATTGCACCTTGCAATGCGGAGAAATTACTGTTTGTGCATTTACAATATTCATTGATTTTTGCCATTGAAAAACGTCCAGAAATGATTGAAGCTACTGACTGAATGAAAGGAGCTGGCATCTCAGTCTCTTTGAATCTTCTTTATCATGCTAAGAGGAGCAGGAAAAAGCAAAAAATTTCAGAATTGCACCTTGCAATGCGGAGAAATTACTGTTTGTGCATTTACAATATTCATTGATTTTTGCCATTGAAAAACGTCCAGAAATGATTGAAGCTACTGACTGAATGAAAGGAGCTGGCATCTCACTCTCTTTGAATCTTCTTTATCATGCTAAGAGGAGCAGGAAAAAGCAAAAAATTTCAGAATTGCACCTTGCAATGCGGAGAAATTACTGTTTGTGCATTTACAATATTCATTAATTTTTGCCATTGAAAAACATCATGTTATTCATATACCAGAAATGATTGAAGCTACTGACTGAATGAAAGGAGCTGGCATCTCACTCTCTTTGAATCTTCTTTATCATGCTAAGAGGAGCAGGAAAAAGCAAAAAATTTCAGAATTGCACCTTGCAATGCGGAGAAATTACTGTTTGTGCATTTACAATATTCATTGATTTTTGCCATTGAAAAACATCATGTTATTCATATACCAGAAATGTTTGAAGCTACTGACTGAATGAAAGGAGCTGGCATCTCACTCTCTTTGAATCTTCTTTATCATACTAAGAGGAGCAGGAAAAAGCAAAAAATTTCAGAATTGCACCTTGCAATGCGGAGAAATTACTGTTTGTGCATTTACAATATTCATTGATTTTTGCCATTGAAAAACGTCCAGAAATGATTGAAGCTACTGACTGAATGAAAGGAGCTGGCATCTCACTCTCTTTGAATCTTCTTTATCATGCTAAGAGGAGCAGGAAAAAGCAAAAAATTTCAGAATTGCACCTTGCAATGCGGAGAAATTACTGTTTGTGCATTTACAATATTCATTGATTTTTGCCATTGAAAAACGTCCAGAAATGATTGAAGCTACTGACTGAATGAAAGGAGCTGGCATCTCACTCTCTTTGAATCTTCTTTATCATGCTAAGAGGAGCAGGAAAAAGCAAAAAATTTCAGAATTGCACCTTGCAATGCGGAGAAATTACTGTTTGTGCATTTACAATATTCATTGATTTTTGCCATTGAAAAACATCATGTTATTCATATACCAGAAATGTTTGAAGCTACTGACTGAATGAAAGGAGCTGGCATCTCACTCTCTTTGAATCTTCTTTATCATGCTAAGAGGAGCAGGAAAAAGCAAAAAATTTCAGAATTGCACCTTGCAATGCGAAGAAATTACTGTTTGTGCATTTACAATATTCATTGATTTTTGCCATTGAAAAACATCATGTTATTCATATACCAGAAATGTTTGAAGCTACTGACTGAATGAAAGGAGCTGGCATCTCACTCTCTTTGAATCTTCTTTATCATGCTAAGAGGAGCAGGAAAAAGCAAAAAATTTCAGAATTGCACCTTGCAATGCGGAGAAATTACTGTTTGTGCATTTACAATATTCATTGATTTTTGCCATTGAAAAACGTCCAGAAATGATTGAAGCTACTGACTGAATGAAAGGAGCTGGCATCTCACTCTCTTTGAATCTTCTTTATCATGCTAAGAGGAGCAGGAAAAAGCAAAAAATTTCAGAATTGCACCTTGCAATGCGGAGAAATTACTGTTTGTGCATTTACAATATTCATTGATTTTTGCCATTGAAAAACATCATGTTATTCATATACCAGAAATGATTGAAGCTACTGACTGAATGAAAGGAGCTGGCATCTCACTCTCTTTGAATCTTCTTTATCATGCTAAGAGGAGCAGGAAAAAGCAAAAAATTTCAGAATTGCACCTTGCAATGCGGAGAAATTACTGTTTGTGCATTTACAATATTCATTGATTTTTGCCATTGAAAAACGTCCAGAAATGATTGAAGCTACTGACTGAATGAAAGGAGCTGGCATCTCACTCTCTTTGAATCTTCTTTATCATGCTAAGAGGAGCAGGAAAAAGCAAAAAATTTCAGAATTGCACCTTGCAATGCGGAGAAATTACTGTTTGTGCATTTACAATATTCATTGATTTTTGCCATTGAAAAACGTCCAGAAATGATTGAAGCTACTGACTGAATGAAAGGAGCTGGCATCTCAGTCTCTTTGAATCTTCTTTATCATGCTAAGAGGAGCAGGAAAAAGCAAAAAATTTCAGAATTGCACCTTGCAATGCGGAGAAATTACTGTTTGTGCATCTACAATATTCATTGATTTTTGCCGTTGAAAAACGTCCAGAAATGATTGAAGCTACTGAATGAATGAAAGGAGCTGGCATCTCACTCTCTTTGAGTCTTCTTTACCATGCTAAGAGGAGCAGGAAAAATCAAAAAATTTCAGAATTGCACCTTGCAATGCGGAGAAATTACTGTTTGTGCATTTACAATATTCATTGATTTTTGCCATTGAAAAACGTCCAGAAATGATTGAAGCTACTGACTGAATGAAAGGAGCTGGCATCTCACTCTCTTTGAATCTTCTTTATCATGCTAAGAGGAGCAGGAAAAAGCAAAAAATTTCAGAATTGCACCTTGCAATGCGGAGAAATTACTGTTTGTGCATTTACAATATTCATTGATTTTTGCCATTGAAAAACATCATGTTATTCATATACCAGAAATGATTGAAGCTACTGACTGAATGAAAGGAGCTGGCATCTCACTCTCTTTGAATCTTCTTTATCATGCTAAGAGGAGCAGGAAAAAGCAAAAAATTTCAGAATTGCACCTTGCAATGCGGAGAAATTACTGTTTGTGCATTTACAATATTCATTGATTTTTGCCATTGAAAAACGTCCAGAAATGATTGAAGCTACTGACTGAATGAAAGGAGCTGGCATCTCACTCTCTTTGAATCTTCTTTATCTTGCTAAGAGGAGCAGGAAAAAGCAAAAAATTTCAGAATTGCACCTTGCAATGCGGAGAAATTACTGTTTGTGCATTTACAATATTCATTGATTTTTGCCATTGAAAAACGTCCAGAAATGATTGAAGCTACTGACTGAATGAAAGGAGCTCTCATCTCACTCTCTTTGAATCTTCTTTATCATGCTAAGAGGAGCAGGAAAAAGCAAAAAATTTCAGAATTGCACCTTGCAATGCGGAGAAATTACTGTTTGTGCATTTACAATATTCATTGATTTTTGCCATTGAAAAACATCATGTTATTCATATACCAGAAATGTTTGAAGCTACTGACTGAATGAAAGGAGCTGGCATCTCACTCTCTTTGAATCTTCTTTATCATGCTAAGAGGAGCAGGAAAAAGCAAAAAATTTCAGAATTGCACCTTCAATGCGGAGAAATTACTGTTTGTGCATTTACAATATTCATTGATTTTTGCCATTGAAAAACGTCCAGAAATGATTGAAGCTACTGACTGAATGAAAGGAGCTGGCATCTCACTCTCTTTGAATCTTCTTTATCATGCTAAGAGGAGCAGGAAAAAGCAAAAAATTTCAGAATTGCACCTTGCAATGCGGAGAAATTACTGTTTGTGCATTTACAATATTCATTAATTTTTGCCATTGAAAAACATCATGTTATTCATATACCAGAAATGATTGAAGCTACTGACTGAATGAAAGGAGCTGGCATCTCACTCTCTTTGAATCTTCTTTATCATGCTAAGAGGAGCAGGAAAAAGCAAAAAATTTCAGAATTGCACCTTGCAATGTGGAGAAATTACTGTTTGTGCATTTACAATATTCATTGATTTTTGCCATTGAAAAACATCATGTTATTCATATACCAGAAATGTTTGAAGCTACTGACTGAATGAAAGGAGCTGGCATCTCACTCTCTTTGAATCTTCTTTATCATACTAAGAGGAGCAGGAAAAAGCAAAAAATTTCAGAATTGCACCTTGCAATGCGGAGAAATTACTGTTTGTGCATTTACAATATTCATTGATTTTTGCCATTGAAAAACGTCCAGAAATGATTGAAGCTACTGACTGAATGAAAGGAGCTGGCATCTCACTCTCTTTGAATCTTCTTTATCATGCTAAGAGGAGCAGGAAAAAGCAAAAAATTTCAGAATTGCACCTTGCAATGCGGAGAAATTACTGTTTGTGCATTTACAATATTCATTGATTTTTGCCATTGAAAAACGTCCAGAAATGATTGAAGCTACTGACTGAATGAAAGGAGCTGGCATCTCACTCTCTTTGAATCTTCTTTATCATGCTAAGAGGAGCAGGAAAAAGCAAAAAATTTCAGAATTGCACCTTGCAATGCGGAGAAATTACTGTTTGTGCATTTACAATATTCATTGATTTTTGCCATTGAAAAACATCATGTTATTCATATACCAGAAATGTTTGAAGCTACTGACTGAATGAAAGGAGCTGGCATCTCACTCTCTTTGAATCTTCTTTATCATGCTAAGAGGAGCAGGAAAAAGCAAAAAATTTCAGAATTGCACCTTGCAATGCGGAGAAATTACTGTTTGTGCATTTACAATATTCATTGATTTTTGCCATTGAAAAACATCATGTTATTCATATACCAGAAATGATTGAAGCTACTGACTGAATGAAAGGAGCTGGCATCTCACTCTCTTTGAATCTTCTTTATCATGCTAAGAGGAGCAGGAAAAAGCAAAAAATTTCAGAATTGCACCTTGCAATGCGGAGAAATTACTGTTTGTGCATTTACAATATTCATTGATTTTTGCCATTGAAAAACGTCCAGAAATGATTGAAGCTACTGACTGAATGAAAGGAGCTGGCATCTCACTCTCTTTGAATCTTCTTTATCTTGCTAAGAGGAGCAGGAAAAAGCAAAAAATTTCAGAATTGCACCTTGCAATGCGGAGAAATTCCTGTTTGTGCATTTACAATATTCATTGATTTTTGCCATTGAAAAACGTCCAGAAATGATTGAAGCTACTGACTGAATGAAAGGAGCTCTCATCTCACTCTCTTTGAATCTTCTTTATCATGCTAAGAGGAGCAGGAAAAAGCAAAAAATTTCAGAATTGCACCTTGCAATGCGGAGAAATTCCTGTTTGTGCATTTACAATATTCATTGATTTTTGCCATTGAAAAACATCATGTTATTCATATACCAGAAATGTTTGAAGCTACTGACTGAATGAAAGGAGCTGGCATCTCACTCTCTTTGAATCTTCTTTATCATGCTAAGAGGAGCAGGAAAAAGCAAAAAATTTCAGAATTGCACCTTCAATGCGGAGAAATTACTGTTTGTGCATTTACAATATTCATTGATTTTTGCCATTGAAAAACGTCCAGAAATGATTGAAGCTACTGACTGAATGAAAGGAGCTGGCATCTCACTCTCTTTGAATCTTCTTTATCATGCTAAGAGGAGCAGGAAAAAGCAAAAAATTTCAGAATTGCACCTTGCAATGCGGAGAAATTACTGTTTGTGCATTTACAATATTCATTAATTTTTGCCATTGAAAAACATCATGTTATTCATATACCAGAAATGATTGAAGCTACTGACTGAATGAAAGGAGCTGGCATCTCACTCTCTTTGAATCTTCTTTATCATGCTAAGAGGAGCAGGAAAAAGCAAAAAATTTCAGAATTGCACCTTGCAATGCGGAGAAATTACTGTTTGTGCATTTACAATATTCATTGATTTTTGCCATTGAAAAACATCATGTTATTCATATACCAGAAATGTTTGAAGCTACTGACTGAATGAAAGGAGCTGGCATCTCACTCTCTTTGAATCTTCTTTATCATACTAAGAGGAGCAGGAAAAAGCAAAAAATTTCAGAATTGCACCTTGCAATGCGGAGAAATTACTGTTTGTGCATTTACAATATTCATTGATTTTTGCCATTGAAAAACGTCCAGAAATGATTGAAGCTACTGACTGAATGAAAGGAGCTGGCATCTCACTCTCTTTGAATCTTCTTTATCATGCTAAGAGGAGCAGGAAAAAGCAAAAAATTTCAGAATTGCACCTTGCAATGCGGAGAAATTACTGTTTGTGCATTTACAATATTCATTGATTTTTGCCTTTGAAAAACGTCCAGAAATGATTGAAGCTACTGACTGAATGAAAGGAGCTGGCATCTCACTCTCTTTGAATCTTCTTTATCATGCTAAGAGGAGCAGGAAAAAGCAAAAAATTTCAGAATTGCACCTTGCAATGCGGAGAAATTACTGTTTGTGCATTTACAATATTCATTGATTTTTGCCATTGAAAAACATCATGTTATTCATATACCAGAAATGTTTGAAGCTACTGACTGAATGAAAGGAGCTGGCATCTCACTCTCTTTGAATCTTCTTTATCATGCTAAGAGGAGCAGGAAAAAGCAAAAAATTTCAGAATTGCACCTTGCAATGCGAAGAAATTACTGTTTGTGCATTTACAATATTCATTGATTTTTGCCATTGAAAAACATCATGTTATTCATATACCAGAAATGTTTGAAGCTACTGACTGAATGAAAGGAGCTGGCATCTCACTCTCTTTGAATCTTCTTTATCATGCTAAGAGGAGCAGGAAAAAGCAAAAAATTTCAGAATTGCACCTTGCAATGCGGAGAAATTACTGTTTGTGCATTTACAATATTCATTGATTTTTGCCATTGAAAAACGTCCAGAAATGATTGAAGCTACTGACTGAATGAAAGGAGCTGGCATCTCACTCTCTTTGAATCTTCTTTATCATGCTAAGAGGAGCAGGAAAAAGCAAAAAATTTCAGAATTGCACCTTGCAATGCGGAGAAATTACTGTTTGTGCATTTACAATATTCATTGATTTTTGCCATTGAAAAACATCATGTTATTCATACACCAGAAATGATTGAAGCTAGTGACTGAATGAAAGGAGCTGGCATCTCACTCTCTTTGAATCTTCTTTATCATGCTAAGAGGAGCAGGAAAAAGCAAAAAATTTCAGAATTGCACCTTGCAATGCGGAGAAATTACTGTTTGTGCATTTACAATATTCATTGATTTTTGCCATTGAAAAACGTCCAGAAATGATTGAAGCTACTGACTGAATGAAAGGAGCTGGCATCTCACTCTCTTTGAATCTTCTTTATCATGCTAAGAGGAGCAGGAAAAAGCAAAAAATTTCAGAATTGCACCTTGCAATGCGGAGAAATTACTGTTTGTGCATTTACAATATTCATTGATTTTTGCCATTGAAAAACGTCCAGAAATGATTGAAGCTACTGACTGAATGAAAGGAGCTGGCATCTCAGTCTCTTTGAATCTTCTTTATCATGCTAAGAGGAGCAGGAAAAAGCAAAAAATTTCAGAATTGCACCTTGCAATGCGGAGAAATTACTGTTTGTGCATCTACAATATTCATTGATTTTTGCCATTGAAAAACATCATGTTATTCATATACCAGAAATGTTTGAAGCTACTGACTGAATGAAAGGAGCTGGCATCTCACTCTATTTGAATCTTCTTTATCATGCTAAGAGGAGCAGGAAATAGCAAAAAATTTCAGAATTGCACCTTGCAATGCGGAGAAATTACTGTTTGTGCATTTACAATATTCATTGATTTTTGCCATTGAAAAATGTCCAGAAATGATTGAAGCTACTGACTGAAAGGAGCTGGCATCTCACTCTCTTTGAATCTTCTTTATCATGCTAAGAGGAGCAGGAAAAAGCAAAAAATTTCAGAATTGCACCTTGCAATGCGGAGAAATTACTGTTTGTGCATTTACAATATTCATTGATTTTTGCCGCCATTGAAAAACATCATGTTATTCATATACCAGAAATGTTTGAAGCTACTGACTGAATGAAAGGAGCTGGCATCTCACTCTCTTTGAATCTTCTTTATCATGCTAAGAGGAGCTGGAAAAAGCAAAAAATTTCAGAATTGCACCTTGCAATGCGAAGAAATTACTGTTTGTGCATTTACAATATTCATTGATTTTTGCCATTGAAAAACATCATGTTATTCATATACCAAAAATGTTTGATGCTACTGACTGAATGAAAGGAGCTGGCATCTCACTCTCTTTGAATCTTCTTTATCATGCTAAGAGGAGCAGGAAAAAGCAAAAAATTTCAGAATTGCACCTTGCAATGCGGAGAAATTACTGTTTGTGCATTTACAATATTCATTGATTTTTGCCATTGAAAAACGTCCAGAAATGATTGAAGCTACTGACTGAATGAAAGGAGCTGGCATCTCACTCTCTTTGAATCTTCTTTATCATGCTAAGAGGAGCAGGAAAAAGCAAAAAATTTCAGAATTGCACCTTGCAATGCGGAGAAATTACTGTTTGTGCATTTAAAATATTCATTGATTTTTGCCATTGAAAAACATCCAGAAATGATTGAAGCTACTGACTGAATGAAAGGAGCTGGCATCTCACTCTCTTTGAATCTTCTTTATCATGCTAAGAGGAGCAGGAAAAAGCAAAAAATTTCAGAATTGCACCTTGCAATGCGGAGAAATTACTGTTTGTGCATTTACAATATTCATTGATTTTTGCCATTGAAAAACATGTTTTTCATATACCAGAAATGTTTGAAGCTACTGACTGAATGAAAGGAGCTGGCATCTCACTCTCTTTGAATCTTCTTTATCATGCTAGGATTAACAGGAAAAAGCTAAAAATTTCAGAATTGCACCGTGCAATGTGGAGATATTACTGTTTGTGCATTTACAATATTCATTGATTTTTGCCATTGAAAAACATGTTTTTCATATACCAGAAATGTTTGAAGCTACTGACTGAATGAAAGGAGCTGGCATCTCACTCTCTTTGAATCTTCTTTATCATGCTAGGATTAGCAGGAAAAAGCAAAAAATTTCAGAATTGCACCTTGCAATGTGGAGATATTACTGTTTGTGCATTTACAATATTCATTGATTTTTGCCATTGAAAAACATGTTTTTCATATACCAGAAATGTTTGAAGCTACTGACTGAATGAAAGGAGCTGGCATCTCACTCTCTTTGAATCTTCTTTATCATGCTAGGATTAACAGGAAAAAGCAAAAAATTTCAGAATTGCACCTTGCAATGTGGAGATATTACTGTTTGTGCATTTACAATATTCATTGATTTTTGCCATTGAAAAACATGTTTTTCATATACCAGAAATGTTTGAAGCTACTGACTGAATGAAAGGAGCTGGCATCTCACTCTCTTTGAATCTTCTTTATCATGCTAGGATTAACAGGAAAAAGCTAAAAATTTCAGAATTGCACCGTGCAATGTGGAGATATTACTGTTTGTGCATTTACAATATTCATTGATTTTTGCCATTGAAAAACATGTTTTTCATATACCAGAAATGTTTGAAGCTACTGACTGAATGAAAGGAGCTGGCATCTCACTCTCTTTGAATCTTCTTTATCATGCTAGGATTAGCAGGAAAAAGCAAAAAATTTCAGAATTGCACCTTGCAATGTGGAGATATTACTGTTTGTGCATTTACAATATTCATTGATTTTTGCCATTGAAAAACATGTTTTTCATATACCAGAAATGTTTGAAGCTACTGACTGAATGAAAGGAGCTGGCATCTCACTCTCTTTGAATCTTCTTTATCATGCTAGGATTAACAGGAAAAAGCTAAAAATTTCAGAATTGCACCGTGCAATGTGGAGATATTACTGTTTGTGCATTTACAATATTCATTGATTTTTGCCATTGAAAAACATGTTTTTCATATACCAGAAATGTTTGAAGCTACTGACTGAATGAAAGGAGCTGGCATCTCACTCTCTTTGAATCTTCTTTATCATGCTAGGATTAGCAGGAAAAAGCAAAAAATTTCAGAATTGCACCTTGCAATGTGGAGATATTACTGTTTGTGCATTTACAATATTCATTGATTTTTGCCATTGAAAAACATGTTTTTCATATACCAGAAATGTTTGAAGCTACTGACTGAATGAAAGGAGCTGGCATCTCACTCTCTTTGAATCTTCTTTATCATGCTAGGATTAGCAGGAAAAAGCAAAAAATTTCAGAATTGCACCTTGCAATGTGGAGATATTACTGTTTGTGCATTTACAATATTCATTGATTTTTGCCATTGAAAAACATGTTTTTCATATACCAGAAATGTTTGAAGCTACTGACTGAATGAAAGGAGCTGGCATCTCACTCTCTTTGAATCTTCTTTATCATGCTAGGATTAACAGGAAAAAGCTAAAAATTTCAGAATTGCACCGTGCAATGTGGAGATATTACTGTTTGTGCATTTACAATATTCATTGATTTTTGCCATTGAAAAACATGTTTTTCATATACCAGAAATGTTTGAAGCTACTGACTGAATGAAAGGAGCTGGCATCTCACTCTCTTTGAATCTTCTTTATCATGCTAGGATTAACAGGAAAAAGCTAAAAATTTCAGAATTGCACCGTGCAATGTGGAGATATTACTGTTTGTGCATTTACAATATTCATTGATTTTTGCCATTGAAAAACATGTTTTTCATATACCAGAAATGTTTGAAGCTACTGACTGAATGAAAGGAGCTGGCATCTCACTCTCTTTGAATCTTCTTTATCATGCTAGGATTAGCAGGAAAAAGCAAAAAATTTCAGAATTGCACCTTGCAATGTGGAGATATTACTGTTTGTGCATTTACAATATTCATTGATTTTTGCCATTGAAAAACATGTTTTTCATATACCAGAAATGTTTGAAGCTACTGACTGAATGAAAGGAGCTGGCATCTCACTCTCTTTGAATCTTCTTTATCATGCTAGGATTAACAGGAAAAAGCAAAAAATTTCAGAATTGCACCTTGCAATGTGGAGATATTACTGTTTGTGCATTTACAATATTCATTGATTTTTGCCATTGAAAAACATGTTTTTCATATACCAGAAATGTTTGAAGCTACTGACTGAATGAAAGGAGCTGGCATCTCACTCTCTTTGAATCTTCTTTATCATGCTAGGATTAACAGGAAAAAGCTAAAAATTTCAGAATTGCACCGTGCAATGTGGAGATATTACTGTTTGTGCATTTACAATATTCATTGATTTTTGCCATTGAAAAACATGTTTTTCATATACCAGAAATGTTTGAAGCTACTGACTGAATGAAAGGAGCTGGCATCTCACTCTCTTTGAATCTTCTTTATCATGCTAGGATTAGCAGGAAAAAGCAAAAAATTTCAGAATTGCACCTTGCAATGTGGAGATATTACTGTTTGTGCATTTACAATATTCATTGATTTTTGCCATTGAAAAACATGTTTTTCATATACCAGAAATGTTTGAAGCTACTGACTGAATGAAAGGAGCTGGCATCTCACTCTCTTTGAATCTTCTTTATCATGCTAGGATTAACAGGAAAAAGCAAAAAATTTCAGAATTGCACCTTGCAATGTGGAGATATTACTGTTTGTGCATTTACAATATTCATTGATTTTTGCCATTGAAAAACATGTTTTTCATATACCAGAAATGTTTGAAGCTACTGACTGAATGAAAGGAGCTGGCATCTCACTCTCTTTGAATCTTCTTTATCATGCTAGGATTAACAGGAAAAAGCTAAAAATTTCAGAATTGCACCGTGCAATGTGGAGATATTACTGTTTGTGCATTTACAATATTCATTGATTTTTGCCATTGAAAAACATGTTTTTCATATACCAGAAATGTTTGAAGCTACTGACTGAATGAAAGGAGCTGGCATCTCACTCTCTTTGAATCTTCTTTATCATGCTAGGATTAGCAGGAAAAAGCAAAAAATTTCAGAATTGCACCTTGCAATGTGGAGATATTACTGTTTGTGCATTTACAATATTCATTGATTTTTGCCATTGAAAAACATGTTTTTCATATACCAGAAATGTTTGAAGCTACTGACTGAATGAAAGGAGCTGGCATCTCACTCTCTTTGAATCTTCTTTATCATGCTAGGATTAACAGGAAAAAGCTAAAAATTTCAGAATTGCACCGTGCAATGTGGAGATATTACTGTTTGTGCATTTACAATATTCATTGATTTTTGCCATTGAAAAACATGTTTTTCATATACCAGAAATGTTTGAAGCTAATGACTGAATGAAAGGAGCTGGCATCTCACTCTCTTTGAATCTTCTTTATCATGCTAGGATTAGCAGGAATAAGCAAAAAATTTCAGAATTGCACCTTGCAATGTGGAGATATTACTGTTTGTGCATTTACAATATTCATTGATTTTTGCCATTGAAAAACATGTTTTTCATATACCAGAAATGTTTGAAGCTACTGACTGAATGAAAGGAGCTGGCATCTCACTCTCTTTGAATCTTCTTTATCATGCTAGGATTAACAGGAAAAAGCTAAAAATTTCAGAATTGCACCGTGCAATGTGGAGATATTACTGTTTGTGCATTTACAATATTCATTGATTTTTGCCATTGAAAAACATGTTTTTCATATACCAGAAATGTTTGAAGCTACTGACTGAATGAAAGGAGCTGGCATCTCACTCTCTTTGAATCTTCTTTATCATGCTAGGATTAGCAGGAAAAAGCAAAAAATTTCAGAATTGCACCTTGCAATGTGGAGATATTACTGTTTGTGCATTTACAATATTCATTGATTTTTGCCATTGAAAAACATGTTTTTCATATACCAGAAATGTTTGAAGCTACTGACTGAATGAAAGGAGCTGGCATCTCACTCTCTTTGAATCTTCTTTATCATGCTAGGATTAGCAGGAAAAAGCAAAAAATTTCAGAATTGCACCTTGCAATGTGGAGATATTACTGTTTGTGCATTTACAATATTCATTGATTTTTGCCATTGAAAAACATGTTTTTCATATACCAGAAATGTTTGAAGCTACTGACTGAATGAAAGGAGCTGGCATCTCACTCTCTTTGAATCTTCTTTATCATGCTAGGATTAACAGGAAAAAGCTAAAAATTTCAGAATTGCACCTTGCAATGTGGAGATATTACTGTTTGTGCATTTACAATATTCATTGATTTTTGCCATTGAAAAACGTTTTTCATATACCAGAAATGTTTGAAGCTACTGACTGAATGAAAGGAGCTGGCATCTCACTCTCTTTGAATCTTCTTTATCATGCTAGGATTAGCAGGAAAAAGCAAAAAATTTCAGAATTGCACCTTGCAATGTGGAGATATTACTGTTTGTGCATTTACAATATTCATTGATTTTTGCCATTGAAAAACATGTTTTTCATATACCAGAAATGTTTGAAGCTACTGACTGAATGAAAGGAGCTGGCATCTCACTCTCTTTGAATCTTCTTTATCATGCTAGGATTAACAGGAAAAAGCAAAAAATTTCAGAATTGCACCTTGCAATGTGGAGATATTACTGTTTGTGCATTTACAATATTCATTGATTTTTGCCATTGAAAAACATGTTTTTCATATACCAGAAATGTTTGAAGCTACTGACTGAATGAAAGGAGCTGGCATCTCACTCTCTTTGAATCTTCTTTATCATGCTAGGATTAACAGGAAAAAGCTAAAAATTTCAGAATTGCACCGTGCAATGTGGAGATATTACTGTTTGTGCATTTACAATATTCATTGATTTTTGCCATTGAAAAACATGTTTTTCATATACCAGAAATGTTTGAAGCTACTGACTGAATGAAAGGAGCTGGCATCTCACTCTCTTTGAATCTTCTTTATCATGCTAGGATTAGCAGGAAAAAGCAAAAAATTTCAGAATTGCACCTTGCAATGTGGAGATATTACTGTTTGTGCATTTACAATATTCATTGATTTTTGCCATTGAAAAACATGTTTTTCATATACCAGAAATGTTTGAAGCTACTGACTGAATGAAAGGAGCTGGCATCTCACTCTCTTTGAATCTTCTTTATCATGCTAGGATTAACAGGAAAAAGCAAAAAATTTCAGAATTGCACCTTGCAATGTGGAGATATTACTGTTTGTGCATTTACAATATTCATTGATTTTTGCCATTGAAAAACATGTTTTTCATATACCAGAAATGTTTGAAGCTACTGACTGAATGAAAGGAGCTGGCATCTCACTCTCTTTGAATCTTCTTTATCATGCTAGGATTAACAGGAAAAAGCTAAAAATTTCAGAATTGCACCGTGCAATGTGGAGATATTACTGTTTGTGCATTTACAATATTCATTGATTTTTGCCATTGAAAAACATGTTTTTCATATACCAGAAATGTTTGAAGCTACTGACTGAATGAAAGGAGCTGGCATCTCACTCTCTTTGAATCTTCTTTATCATGCTAGGATTAGCAGGAAAAAGCAAAAAATTTCAGAATTGCACCTTGCAATGTGGAGATATTACTGTTTGTGCATTTACAATATTCATTGATTTTTGACATTGAAAAACATGTTTTTCATATACCAGAAATGTTTGAAGCTACTGACTGAATGAAAGGAGCTGGCATCTCACTCTCTTTGAATCTTCTTTATCATGCTAGGATTAACAGGAAAAAGCTAAAAATTTCAGAATTGCACCGTGCAATGTGGAGATATTACTGTTTGTGCATTTACAATATTCATTGATTTTTGCCATTGAAAAACATGTTTTTCATATACCAGAAATGTTTGAAGCTAATGACTGAATGAAAGGAGCTGGCATCTCACTCTCTTTGAATCTTCTTTATCATGCTAGGATTAGCAGGAATAAGCAAAAAATTTCAGAATTGCACCTTGCAATGTGGAGATATTACTGTTTGTGCATTTACAATATTCATTGATTTTTGCCATTGAAAAACATGTTTTTCATATACCAGAAATGTTTGAAGCTACTGACTGAATGAAAGGAGCTGGCATCTCACTCTCTTTGAATCTTCTTTATCATGCTAGGATTAACAGGAAAAAGCTAAAAATTTCAGAATTGCACCGTGCAATGTGGAGATATTACTGTTTGTGCATTTACAATATTCATTGATTTTTGCCATTGAAAAACATGTTTTTCATATACCAGAAATGTTTGAAGCTACTGACTGAATGAAAGGAGCTGGCATCTCACTCTCTTTGAATCTTCTTTATCATGCTAGGATTAGCAGGAAAAAGCAAAAAATTTCAGAATTGCACCTTGCAATGTGGAGATATTACTGTTTGTGCATTTACAATATTCATTGATTTTTGCCATTGAAAAACATGTTTTTCATATACCAGAAATGTTTGAAGCTACTGACTGAATGAAAGGAGCTGGCATCTCACTCTCTTTGAATCTTCTTTATCATGCTAGGATTAACAGGAAAAAGCAAAAAATTTCAGAATTGCACCTTGCAATGTGGAGATATTACTGTTTGTGCATTTACAATATTCATTGATTTTTGCCATTGAAAAACATGTTTTTCATATACCAGAAATGTTTGAAGCTACTGACTGAATGAAAGGAGCTGGCATCTCACTCTCTTTGAATCTTCTTTATCATGCTAGGATTAACAGGAAAAAGCTAAAAATTTCAGAATTGCACCGTGCAATGTGGAGATATTACTGTTTGTGCATTTACAATATTCATTGATTTTTGCCATTGAAAAACATGTTTTTCATATACCAGAAATGTTTGAAGCTACTGACTGAATGAAAGGAGCTGGCATCTCACTCTCTTTGAATCTTCTTTATCATGCTAGGATTAGCAGGAAAAAGCAAAAAATTTCAGAATTGCACCTTGCAATGTGGAGATATTACTGTTTGTGCATTTACAATATTCATTGATTTTTGCCATTGAAAAACATGTTTTTCATATACCAGAAATGTTTGAAGCTACTGACTGAATGAAAGGAGCTGGCATCTCACTCTCTTTGAATCTTCTTTATCATGCTAGGATTAACAGGAAAAAGCTAAAAATTTCAGAATTGCACCGTGCAATGTGGAGATATTACTGTTTGTGCATTTACAATATTCATTGATTTTTGCCATTGAAAAACATGTTTTTCATATACCAGAAATGTTTGAAGCTACTGACTGAATGAAAGGAGCTGGCATCTCACTCTCTTTGAATCTTCTTTATCATGCTAGGATTAGCAGGAAAAAGCAAAAAATTTCAGAATTGCACCTTGCAATGTGGAGATATTACTGTTTGTGCATTTACAATATTCATTGATTTTTGCCATTGAAAAACATGTTTTTCATATACCAGAAATGTTTGAAGCTACTGACTGAATGAAAGGAGCTGGCATCTCACTCTCTTTGAATCTTCTTTATCATGCTAGGATTAACAGGAAAAAGCAAAAAATTTCAGAATTGCACCTTGCAATGTGGAGATATTACTGTTTGTGCATTTACAATATTCATTGATTTTTGCCATTGAAAAACATGTTTTTCATATACCAGAAATGTTTGAAGCTACTGACTGAATGAAAGGAGCTGGCATCTCACTCTCTTTGAATCTTCTTTATCATGCTAGGATTAACAGGAAAAAGCTAAAAATTTCAGAATTGCACCGTGCAATGTGGAGATATTACTGTTTGTGCATTTACAATATTCATTGATTTTTGCCATTGAAAAACATGTTTTTCATATACCAGAAATGTTTGAAGCTACTGACTGAATGAAAGGAGCTGGCATCTCACTCTCTTTGAATCTTCTTTATCATGCTAGGATTAGCAGGAAAAAGCAAAAAATTTCAGAATTGCACCTTGCAATGTGGAGATATTACTGTTTGTGCATTTACAATATTCATTGATTTTTGCCATTGAAAAACATGTTTTTCATATACCAGAAATGTTTGAAGCTACTGACTGAATGAAAGGAGCTGGCATGTCACTCTGAATCTTCTTTATCATGCTAGGATTAACAGGAAAAAGCTAAAAATTTCAGAATTGCACCGTGCAATGTGGAGATATTACTGTTTGTGCATTTACAATATTCATTGATTTTTGCCATTGAAAAACATGTTTTTCATATACCAGAAATGTTTGAAGCTACTGACTGAATGAAAGGAGCTGGCATCTCACTCTCTTTGAATCTTCTTTATCATGCTAGGATTAGCAGGAAAAAGCAAAAAATTTCAGAATTGCACCTTGCAATGTGGAGATATTACTGTTTGTGCATTTACAATATTCATTGATTTTTGCCATTGAAAAACATGTTTTTCATATACCAGAAATGTTTGAAGCTACTGACTGAATGAAAGGAGCTGGCATCTCACTCTCTTTGAATCTTCTTTATCATGCTAGGATTAACAGGAAAAAGCAAAAAATTTCAGAATTACACCTTGCAATGTGGAGATATTACTGTTTGTGCATTTACAATATTCATTGATTTTTGCCATTGAAAAACATGTTTTTCATATACCAGAAATGTTTGAAGCTACTGACTGAATGAAAGGAGCTGGCATCTCACTCTCTTTGAATCTTCTTTATCATGCTAGGATTAGCAGGAAAAAGCAAAAAATTTCAGAATTGCACCTTGCAATGTGGAGATATTACGGTTTGTGCATTTACAATATTCATTGATTTTTGCCATTGAAAAACATGTTTTTCATATACCAGAAATGTTTGAAGCTACTGACTGAATGAAAGGAGCTGGCATCTCACTCTCTTTGAATCTTCTTTATCATGCTAGGATTAACAGGAAAAAGCTAAAAATTTCAGAATTGCACCGTGCAATGTGGAGATATTACTGTTTGTGCATTTACAATATTCATTGATTTTTGCCATTGAAAAACATGTTTTTCATATACCAGAAATGTTTGAAGCTACTGACTGAATGAAAGGAGCTGGCATCTCACTCTCTTTGAATCTTCTTTATCATGCTAGGATTAGCAGGAAAAAGCAAAAAATTTCAGAATTGCACCTTGCAATGTGGAGATATTACTGTTTGTGCATTTACAATATTCATTGATTTTTGCCATTGAAAAACATGTTTTTCATATACCAGAAATGTTTGAAGCTACTGACTGAATGAAAGGAGCTGGCATCTCACTCTCTTTGAATCTTCTTTATCATGCTAGGATTAACAGGAAAAAGCAAAAAATTTCAGAATTGCACCTTGCAATGTGGAGATATTACTGTTTGTGCATTTACAATATTCATTGATTTTTGCCATTGAAAAACATGTTTTTCATATACCAGAAATGTTTGAAGCTACTGACTGAATGAAAGGAGCTGGCATCTCACTCTCTTTGAATCTTCTTTATCATGCTAGGATTAGCAGGAAAAAGCAAAAAATTTCAGAATTGCACCTTGCAATGTGGAGATATTACTGTTTGTGCATTTACAATATTCATTGATTTTTGCCATTGAAAAACATGTTTTTCATATACCAGAAATGTTTGAAGCTACTGACTGAATGAAAGGAGCTGGCATCTCACTCTCTTTGAATCTTCTTTATCATGCTAGGATTAGCAGGAAAAAGCAAAAAATTTCAGAATTGCACCTTGCAATGTGGAGATATTACTGTTTGTGCATTTACAATATTCATTGATTTTTGCCATTGAAAAACATGTTTTTCATATACCAGAAATGTTTGAAGCTACTGACTGAATGAAAGGAGCTGGCATCTCACTCTCTTTGAATCTTCTTTATCATGCTAGGATTAACAGGAAAAAGCAAAAAATTTCAGAATTGCACCTTGCAATGTGGAGATATTACTGTTTGTGCATTTACAATATTCATTGATTTTTGCCATTGAAAAACATGTTTTTCATATACCAGAAATGTTTGAAGCTACTGACTGAATGAAAGGAGCTGGCATCTCACTCTCTTTGAATCTTCTTTATCATGCTAGGATTAACAGGAAAAAGCTAAAAATTTCAGAATTGCACCGTGCAATGTGGAGATATTACTGTTTGTGCATTTACAATATTCATTGATTTTTGCCATTGAAAAACATGTTTTTCATATACCAGAAATGTTTGAAGCTACTGACTGAATGAAAGGAGCTGGCATCTCACTCTCTTTGAATCTTCTTTATCATGCTAGGATTAGCAGGAAAAAGCAAAAAATTTCAGAATTGCACCTTGCAATGTGGAGATATTACTGTTTGTGCATTTACAATATTCATTGATTTTTGCCATTGAAAAACATGTTTTTCATATACCAGAAATGTTTGAAGCTACTGACTGAATGAAAGGAGCTGGCATCTCACTCTCTTTGAATCTTCTTTATCATGCTAGGATTAACAGGAAAAAGCTAAAAATTTCAGAATTGCACCGTGCAATGTGGAGATATTACTGTTTGTGCATTTACAATATTCATTGATTTTTGCCATTGAAAAACATGTTTTTCATATACCAGAAATGTTTGAAGCTACTGACTGAATGAAAGGAGCTGGCATCTCACTCTCTTTGAATCTTCTTTATCATGCTAGGATTAGCAGGAAAAAGCAAAAAATTTCAGAATTGCACCTTGCAATGTGGAGATATTACTGTTTTTGCATTTACAATATTCATTGATTTTTGCCATTGAAAAACATGTTTTTCATATACCAGAAATGTTTGAAGCTACTGACTGAATGAAAGGAGCTGGCATCTCACTCTCTTTGAATCTTCTTTATCATGCTAGGATTAACAGGAAAAAGCAAAAAATTTCAGAATTGCACCTTGCAATGTGGAGATATTACTGTTTGTGCATTTACAATATTCATTGATTTTTGCCATTGAAAAACATGTTTTTCATATACCAGAAATGTTTGAAGCTACTGACTGAATGAAAGGAGCTGGCATCTCACTCTCTTTGAATCTTCTTTATCATGCTAGGATTAACAGGAAAAAGCTAAAAATTTCAGAATTGCACCGTGCAATGTGGAGATATTACTGTTTGTGCATTTACAATATTCATTGATTTTTGCCATTGAAAAACATGTTTTTCATATACCAGAAATGTTTGAAGCTACTGACTGAATGAAAGGAGCTGGCATCTCACTCTCTTTGAATCTTCTTTATCATGCTAGGATTAGCAGGAAAAAGCAAAAAATTTCAGAATTGCACCTTGCAATGTGGAGATATTACTGTTTGTGCATTTACAATATTCATTGATTTTTGCCATTGAAAAACATGTTTTTCATATACCAGAAATGTTTGAAGCTACTGACTGAATGAAAGGAGCTGGCATCTCACTCTCTTTGAATCTTCTTTATCATGCTAGGATTAACAGGAAAAAGCTAAAAATTTCAGAATTGCACCGTGCAATTTGGAGATATTACTGTTTGTGTATTTACAATATTCATTGATTTTTGCCATTGAAAAACATGTTTTTCATATACCAGAAATGTTTGAAGCTACTGACTGAATGAAAGGAGCTGGCATCTCACTCTCTTTGAATCTCCTTTATCATGCTAGGATTAGCAGGAAAAAGCAAAAAATTTCAGAATTGCACCTTGCAATGTGGAGATATTACTGTTTGTGCATTTACAATATTCATTGATTTTTGCCATTGAAAAACATGTTTTTCATATACCAGAAATGTTTGAAGCTACTGATTGAATGAAAGGAGCTGGCATCTCACTCTCTTTGAATCTTCTTTATCATGCTAGGATTAACTGGAAAAAGCTAAAAATTTCAGAATTGCACCGTGCAATGTGGAGATATTACTGTTTGTGCATTTACAATATTCATTGATTTTTGCCATTGAAAAACATGTTTTTCATATACCAGAAATGTTTGAAGCTACTGACTGAATGAAAGGAGCTGGCATCTCACTCTCTTTGAATCTTCTTTATCATGCTAGGATTAGCAGGAAAAAGCAAAAAATTTCAGAATTGCACCTTGCAATGTGGAGATATTACTGTTTGTGCATTTACAATATTCATTGATTTTTGCCATTGAAAAACATGTTTTTCATATACCAGAAATGTTTGAAGCTACTGACTGAATGAAAGGAGCTGGCATCTCACTCTCTTTGAATCTTCTTTATCATGCTAGGATTAACAGGAAAAAGCAAAAAATTTCAGAATTGCACCTTGCAATGTGGAGATATTACTGTTTGTGCATTTACAATATTCATTGATTTTTGCCATTGAAAAACATGTTTTTCATATACCAGAAATGTTTGAAGCTACTGACTGAATGAAAGGAGCTGGCATCTCACTCTCTTTGAATCTTCTTTATCATGCTAGGATTAACAGGAAAAAGCTAAAAATTTCAGAATTGCACCGTGCAATGTGGAGATATTACTGTTTGTGCATTTACAATATTCATTGATTTTTGCCATTGAAAAACATGTTTTTCATATACCAGAAATGTTTGAAGCTACTGACTGAATGAAAGGAGCTGGCATCTCACTCTCTTTGAATCTTCTTTATCATGCTAGGATTAGCAGGAAAAAGCAAAAAATTTCAGAATTGCACCTTGCAATGTGGAGATATTACTGTTTGTGCATTTACAATATTCATTGATTTTTGCCATTGAAAAACATGTTTTTCATATACCAGAAATGTTTGAAGCTACTGACTGAATGAAAGGAGCTGGCATCTCACTCTGAATCTTCTTTATCATGCTAGGATTAACAGGAAAAAGCTAAAAATTTCAGAATTGCACCGTGCAATGTGGAGATATTACTGTTTGTGCATTTACAATATTCATTGATTTTTGCCATTGAAAAACATGTTTTTCATATACCAGAAATGTTTGAAGCTACTGACTGAATGAAAGGAGCTGGCATCTCACTCTCTTTGAATCTTCTTTATCATGCTAGGATTAGCAGGAAAAAGCAAAAAATTTCAGAATTGCACCTTGCAATGTGGAGATATTACTGTTTGTGCATTTACAATATTCATTGATTTTTGCCATTGAAAAACATGTTTTTCATATACCAGAAATGTTTGAAGCTACTGACTGAATGAAAGGAGCTGGCATCTCACTCTCTTTGAATCTTCTTTATCATGCTAGGATTAACAGGAAAAAGCAAAAAATTTCAGAATTGCACCTTGCAATGTGGAGATATTACTGTTTGTGCATTTACAATATTCATTGATTTTTGCCATTGAAAAACATGTTTTTCATATACCAGAAATGTTTGAAGCTACTGACTGAATGAAAGGAGCTGGCATCTCACTCTCTTTGAATCTTCTTTATCATGCTAGGATTAGCAGGAAAAAGCAAAAAATTTCAGAATTGCACCTTGCAATGTGGAGATATTACTGTTTGTGCATTTACAATATTCATTGATTTTTGCCATTGAAAAACATGTTTTTCATATACCAGAAATGTTTGAAGCTACTGACTGAATGAAAGGAGCTGGCATCTCACTCTCTTTGAATCTTCTTTATCATGCTAGGATTAACAGGAAAAAGCTAAAAATTTCAGAATTGCACCGTGCAATGTGGAGATATTACTGTTTGTGCATTTACAATATTCATTGATTTTTGCCATTGAAAAACATGTTTTTCATATACCAGAAATGTTTGAAGCTACTGACTGAATGAAAGGAGCTGGCATCTCACTCTCTTTGAATCTTCTTTATCATGCTAGGATTAGCAGGAAAAAGCAAAAAATTTCAGAATTGCACCTTGCAATGTGGAGATATTACTGTTTGTGCATTTACAATATTCATTGATTTTTGCCATTGAAAAACATGTTTTTCATATACCAGAAATGTTTGAAGCTACTGACTGAATGAAAGGAGCTGGCATCTCACTCTCTTTGAATCTTCTTTATCATGCTAGGATTAACAGGAAAAAGCAAAAAATTTCAGAATTGCACCTTGCAATGTGGAGATATTACTGTTTGTGCATTTACAATATTCATTGATTTTTGCCATTGAAAAACATGTTTTTCATATACCAGAAATGTTTGAAGCTACTGACTGAATGAAAGGAGCTGGCATCTCACTCTCTTTGAATCTTCTTTATCATGCTAGGATTAACAGGAAAAAGCTAAAAATTTCAGAATTGCACCGTGCAATGTGGAGATATTACTGTTTGTGCATTTACAATATTCATTGATTTTTGCCATTGAAAAACATGTTTTTCATATACCAGAAATGTTTGAAGCTACTGACTGAATGAAAGGAGCTGGCATCTCACTCTCTTTGAATCTTCTTTATCATGCTAGGATTAGCAGGAAAAAGCAAAAAATTTCAGAATTGCACCTTGCAATGTGGAGATATTACTGTTTGTGCATTTACAATATTCATTGATTTTTGCCATTGAAAAACATGTTTTTCATATACCAGAAATGTTTGAAGCTACTGACTGAATGAAAGGAGCTGGCATCTCACTCTCTTTGAATCTTCTTTATCATGCTAGGATTAACAGGAAAAAGCTAAAAATTTCAGAATTGCACCGTGCAATGTGGAGATATTACTGTTTGTGCATTTACAATATTCATTGATTTTTGCCATTGAAAAACATGTTTTTCATATACCAGAAATGTTTGAAGCTACTGACTGAATGAAAGGAGCTGGCATCTCACTCTCTTTGAATCTTCTTTATCATGCTAGGATTAACAGGAAAAAGCTAAAAATTTCAGAATTGCACCGTGCAATGTGGAGATATTACTGTTTGTGCATTTACAATATTCATTGATTTTTGCCATTGAAAAACATCATGTTATTCATATACCAGAAATGATTGAAGCTACTGACTGAATGAAAGGAGCTGGCATCTCACTCTCTTTGAATCTTCTTTATCATGCTAAGAGGAGCAGGAAAAAGCAAAAAATTTCAGAATTGCACCTTGCAATGCGGAGAAATTACTGTTTGTGCATTTACAATATTCATTGATTTTTGCCATTGAAAAACGTCCAGAAATGATTGAAGCTACTGACTGAATGAAAGGAGCTGGCATCTCACTCTCTTTGAATCTTCTTTATCATGCTAAGAGGAGCAGGAAAAAGCAAAAAATTTCAGAATTGCACCTTGCAATGCGGAGAAATTACTGTTTGTGCATTTACAATATTCATTGATTTTTGCCATTGAAAAACGTCCAGAAATGATTGAAGCTACTGACTGAATGAAAGGAGCTCTCATCTCACTCTCTTTGAATCTTCTTTATCATGCTAAGAGGAGCAGGAAAAAGCAAAAAATTTCAGAATTGCACCTTGCAATGCGGAGAAATTACTGTTTGTGCATTTACAATATTCATTGATTTTTGCCATTGAAAAACATCATGTTATTCATATACCAGAAATGTTTGAAGCTACTGACTGAATGAAAGGAGCTGGCATCTCACTCTCTTTGAATCTTCTTTATCATGCTAAGAGGAGCAGGAAAAAGCAAAAAATTTCAGAATTGCACCTTCAATGCGGAGAAATTACTGTTTGTGCATTTACAATATTCATTGATTTTTGCCATTGAAAAACGTCCAGAAATGATTGAAGCTACTGACTGAATGAAAGGAGCTGGCATCTCACTCTCTTTGAATCTTCTTTATCATGCTAAGAGGAGCAGGAAAAAGCAAAAAATTTCAGAATTGCACCTTGCAATGCGGAGAAATTACTGTTTGTGCATTTACAATATTCATTAATTTTTGCCATTGAAAAACATCATGTTATTCATATACCAGAAATGATTGAAGCTACTGACTGAATGAAAGGAGCTGGCATCTCACTCTCTTTGAATCTTTATCATGCTAAGAGGAGCAGGAAAAAGCAAAAAATTTCAGAATTGCACCTTGCAATGCGGAGAAATTACTGTTTGTGCATTTACAATATTCATTGATTTTTGCCATTGAAAAACATCATGTTATTCATATACCAGAAATGTTTGAAGCTACTGACTGAATGAAAGGAGCTGGCATCTCACTCTCTTTGAATCTTCTTTATCATACTAAGAGGAGCAGGAAAAAGCAAAAAATTTCAGAATTGCACCTTGCAATGCGGAGAAATTACTGTTTGTGCATTTACAATATTCATTGATTTTTGCCATTGAAAAACGTCCAGAAATGATTGAAGCTACTGACTGAATGAAAGGAGCTGGCATCTCACTCTCTTTGAATCTTCTTTATCATGCTAAGAGGAGCAGGAAAAAGCAAAAAATTTCAGAATTGCACCTTGCAATGCGGAGAAATTACTGTTTGTGCATTTACAATATTCATTGATTTTTGCCATTGAAAAACGTCCAGAAATGATTGAAGCTACTGACTGAATGAAAGGAGCTGGCATCTCACTCTCTTTGAATCTTCTTTATCATGCTAAGAGGAGCAGGAAAAAGCAAAAAATTTCAGAATTGCACCTTGCAATGCGGAGAAATTACTGTTTGTGCATTTACAATATTCATTGATTTTTGCCATTGAAAAACGTCCAGAAATGATTGAAGCTACTGACTGAATGAAAGGAGCTCTCATCTCACTCTCTTTGAATCTTCTTTATCATGCTAAGAGGAGCAGGAAAAAGCAAAAAATTTCAGAATTGCACCTTGCAATGCGGAGAAATTACTGTTTGTGCATTTACAATATTCATTGATTTTTGCCATTGAAAAACATCATGTTATTCATATACCAGAAATGTTTGAAGCTACTGACTGAATGAAAGGAGCTGGCATCTCACTCTCTTTGAATCTTCTTTATCATGCTAAGAGGAGCAGGAAAAAGCAAAAAATTTCAGAATTGCACCTTCAATGCGGAGAAATTACTGTTTGTGCATTTACAATATTCATTGATTTTTGCCATTGAAAAACGTCCAGAAATGATTGAAGCTACTGACTGAATGAAAGGAGCTGGCATCTCACTCTCTTTGAATCTTCTTTATCATGCTAAGAGGAGCAGGAAAAAGCAAAAAATTTCAGAATTGCACCTTGCAATGCGGAGAAATTACTGTTTGTGCATTTACAATATTCATTAATTTTTGCCATTGAAAAACATCATGTTATTCATATACCAGAAATGATTGAAGCTACTGACTGAATGAAAGGAGCTGGCATCTCACTCTCTTTGAATCTTTATCATGCTAAGAGGAGCAGGAAAAAGCAAAAAATTTCAGAATTGCACCTTGCAATGCGGAGAAATTACTGTTTGTGCATTTACAATATTCATTGATTTTTGCCATTGAAAAACATCATGTTATTCATATACCAGAAATGTTTGAAGCTACTGACTGAATGAAAGGAGCTGGCATCTCACTCTCTTTGAATCTTCTTTATCATACTAAGAGGAGCAGGAAAAAGCAAAAAATTTCAGAATTGCACCTTGCAATGCGGAGAAATTACTGTTTGTGCATTTACAATATTCATTGATTTTTGCCATTGAAAAACGTCCAGAAATGATTGAAGCTACTGACTGAATGAAAGGAGCTGGCATCTCACTCTCTTTGAATCTTCTTTATCATGCTAAGAGGAGCAGGAAAAAGCAAAAAATTTCAGAATTGCACCTTGCAATGCGGAGAAATTACTGTTTGTGCATTTACAATATTCATTGATTTTTGCCGCCATTGAAAAACATCATGTTATTCATATACCAGAAATGTTTGAAGCTACTGACTGAATGAAAGGAGCTGGCATCTCACTCTCTTTGAATCTTCTTTATCATGCTAAGAGGAGCTGGAAAAAGCAAAAAATTTCAGAATTGCACCTTGCAATGCGAAGAAATTACTGTTTGTGCATTTACAATATTCATTGATTTTTGCCATTGAAAAACATCATGTTATTCATATACCAAAAATGTTTGATGCTACTGACTGAATGAAAGGAGCTGGCATCTCACTCTCTTTGAATCTTCTTTATCATGCTAAGAGGAGCAGGAAAAAGCAAAAAATTTCAGAATTGCACCTTGCAATGCGGAGAAATTACTGTTTGTGCATTTACAATATTCATTGATTTTTGCCATTGAAAAACGTCCAGAAATGATTGAAGCTACTGACTGAATGAAAGGAGCTGGCATCTCACTCTCTTTGAATCTTCTTTATCATGCTAAGAGGAGCAGGAAAAAGCAAAAAATTTCAGAATTGCACCTTGCAATGCGGAGAAATTACTGTTTGTGCATTTAAAATATTCATTGATTTTTGCCATTGAAAAACATCCAGAAATGATTGAAGCTACTGACTGAATGAAAGGAGCTGGCATCTCACTCTCTTTGAATCTTCTTTATCATGCTAAGAGGAGCAGGAAAAAGCAAAAAATTTCAGAATTGCACCTTGCAATGCGGAGAAATTACTTGTTGTGCATTTACAATATTCATTGATTTTTGACATTGAAAAACGTCCAGAAATGATTGAAGCTACTGACTGAATGAAAGGAGCTGGCATCTCAGTCTCTTTGAATCTTCTTTATCATGCTAAGAGGAGCAGGAAAAAGCAAAAAATTTCAGAATTGCACCTTGCAATGCGGAGAAATTACTGTTTGTGCATCTACAATATTCATTGATTTTTGCCGTTGAAAAACGTCCAGAAATGATTGAAGCTACTGACTGAATGAAAGGAGCCGGCATCTCACTCTCTTTGAGTCTTCTTTACCATGCTAAGAGGAGCAGGAAAAAGCAAAAAATTTCAGAATTGCACCTTGCAATGCGGAGAAATTACTGTTTGTGCATTTACAATATTCATTGATTTTTGCCATTGAAAAACGTCCAGAAATGATTGAAGCTACTGACTGAATGAAAGGAGCTGGCATCTCACTCTCTTTGAATCTTTATCATGCTAAGAGGAGCAGGAAAAAGCAAAAAATTTCAGAATTGCACCTTGCAATGCGGAGAAATTACTGTTTGTGCATTTACAATATTCATTGATTTTTGCCATTGAAAAACATCATGTTATTCATATACCAGAAATGTTTGAAGCTACTGACTGAATGAAAGGAGCTGGCATCTCACTCTCTTTGAATCTTCTTTATCATACTAAGAGGAGCAGGAAAAAGCAAAAAATTTCAGAATTGCACCTTGCAATGCGGAGAAATTACTGTTTGTGCATTTACAATATTCATTGATTTTTGCCATTGAAAAACGTCCAGAAATGATTGAAGCTACTGACTGAATGAAAGGAGCTGGCATCTCACTCTCTTTGAATCTTCTTTATCATGCTAAGAGGAGCAGGAAAAAGCAAAAAATTTCAGAATTGCACCTTGCAATGCGGAGAAATTACTGTTTGTGCATTTACAATATTCATTGATTTTTGCCGCCATTGAAAAACATCATGTTATTCATATACCAGAAATGTTTGAAGCTACTGACTGAATGAAAGGAGCTGGCATCTCACTCTCTTTGAATCTTCTTTATCATGCTAAGAGGAGCTGGAAAAAGCAAAAAATTTCAGAATTGCACCTTGCAATGCGAAGAAATTACTGTTTGTGCATTTACAATATTCATTGATTTTTGCCATTGAAAAACATCATGTTATTCATATACCAAAAATGTTTGATGCTACTGACTGAATGAAAGGAGCTGGCATCTCACTCTCTTTGAATCTTCTTTATCATGCTAAGAGGAGCAGGAAAAAGCAAAAAATTTCAGAATTGCACCTTGCAATGCGGAGAAATTACTGTTTGTGCATTTACAATATTCATTGATTTTTGCCATTGAAAAACGTCCAGAAATGATTGAAGCTACTGACTGAATGAAAGGAGCTGGCATCTCACTCTCTTTGAATCTTCTTTATCATGCTAAGAGGAGCAGGAAAAAGCAAAAAATTTCAGAATTGCACCTTGCAATGCGGAGAAATTACTGTTTGTGCATTTAAAATATTCATTGATTTTTGCCATTGAAAAACATCCAGAAATGATTGAAGCTACTGACTGAATGAAAGGAGCTGGCATCTCACTCTCTTTGAATCTTCTTTATCATGCTAAGAGGAGCAGGAAAAAGCAAAAAATTTCAGAATTGCACCTTGCAATGCGGAGAAATTACTTGTTGTGCATTTACAATATTCATTGATTTTTGACATTGAAAAACGTCCAGAAATGATTGAAGCTACTGACTGAATGAAAGGAGCTGGCATCTCAGTCTCTTTGAATCTTCTTTATCATGCTAAGAGGAGCAGGAAAAAGCAAAAAATTTCAGAATTGCACCTTGCAATGCGGAGAAATTACTGTTTGTGCATCTACAATATTCATTGATTTTTGCCGTTGAAAAACGTCCAGAAATGATTGAAGCTACTGACTGAATGAAAGGAGCCGGCATCTCACTCTCTTTGAGTCTTCTTTACCATGCTAAGAGGAGCAGGAAAAAGCAAAAAATTTCAGAATTGCACCTTGCAATGCGGAGAAATTACTGTTTGTGCATTTACAATATTCATTGATTTTTGCCATTGAAAAACGTCCAGAAATGATTGAAGCTACTGACTGAATGAAAGGAGCTGGCATCTCACTCTCTTTGAATCTTCTTTATCATGCTAAGAGGAGCAGGAAAAAGCAAAAAATTTCAGAATTGCACCTTGCAATGCGGAGAAATTACTGTTTGTGCATTTACAATATTCATTGATTTTTGCCATTGAAAAACATCATGTTATTCATATACCAGAAATGATTGAAGCTACTGACTGAATGAAAGGAGCTGGCATCTCACTCTCTTTGAATCTTCTTTATCATGCTAAGAGGAGCAGGAAAAAGCAAAAAATTTCAGAATTGCACCTTGCAATGCGGAGAAATTACTGTTTGTGCATTTACAATATTCATTGATTTTTGCCATTGAAAAACGTCCAGAAATGATTGAAGCTACTGACTGAATGAAAGGAGCTGGCATCTCACTCTCTTTGAATCTTCTTTATCATGCTAAGAGGAGCAGGAAAAAGCAAAAAATTTCAGAATTGCACCTTGCAATGCGGAGAAATTACTGTTTGTGCATTTACAATATTCATTGATTTTTGCCATTGAAAAACGTCCAGAAATGATTGAAGCTACTGACTGAATGAAAGGAGCTCTCATCTCACTCTCTTTGAATCTTCTTTATCATGCTAAGAGGAGCAGGAAAAAGCAAAAAATTTCAGAATTGCACCTTGCAATGCGGAGAAATTACTGTTTGTGCATTTACAATATTCATTGATTTTTGCCATTGAAAAACATCATGTTATTCATATACCAGAAATGTTTGAAGCTACTGACTGAATGAAAGGAGCTGGCATCTCACTCTCTTTGAATCTTCTTTATCATGCTAAGAGGAGCAGGAAAAAGCAAAAAATTTCAGAATTGCACCTTCAATGCGGAGAAATTACTGTTTGTGCATTTACAATATTCATTGATTTTTGCCATTGAAAAACGTCCAGAAATGATTGAAGCTACTGACTGAATGAAAGGAGCTGGCATCTCACTCTCTTTGAATCTTCTTTATCATGCTAAGAGGAGCAGGAAAAAGCAAAAAATTTCAGAATTGCACCTTGCAATGCGGAGAAATTACTGTTTGTGCATTTACAATATTCATTAATTTTTGCCATTGAAAAACATCATGTTATTCATATACCAGAAATGATTGAAGCTACTGACTGAATGAAAGGAGCTGGCATCTCACTCTCTTTGAATCTTCTTTATCATGCTAAGAGGAGCAGGAAAAAGCAAAAAATTTCAGAATTGCACCTTGCAATGCGGAGAAATTACTGTTTGTGCATTTACAATATTCATTGATTTTTGCCATTGAAAAACATCATGTTATTCATATACCAGAAATGTTTGAAGCTACTGACTGAATGAAAGGAGCTGGCATCTCACTCTCTTTGAATCTTCTTTATCATACTAAGAGGAGCAGGAAAAAGCAAAAAATTTCAGAATTGCACCTTGCAAGGCGGAGAAATTACTGTTTGTGCATTTACAATATTCATTGATTTTTGCCATTGAAAAACGTCCAGAAATGATTGAAGCTACTGACTGAATGAAAGGAGCTGGCATCTCACTCTCTTTGAATCTTCTTTATCATGCTAAGAGGAGCAGGAAAAAGCAAAAAATTTCAGAATTGCACCTTGCAATGCGGAGAAATTACTGTTTGTGCATTTACAATATTCATTGATTTTTGCCATTGAAAAACGTCCAGAAATGATTGAAGCTACTGACTGAATGAAAGGAGCTGGCATCTCACTCTCTTTGAATCTTCTTTATCATGCTAAGAGGAGCAGGAAAAAGCAAAAAATTTCAGAATTGCACCTTGCAATGCGGAGAAATTACTGTTTGTGCATTTAAAATATTCATTGATTTTTGCCATTGAAAAACATCCAGAAATGATTGAAGCTACTGACTGAATGAAAGGAGCTGGCATCTCACTCTCTTTGAATCTTCTTTATCATGCTAAGAGGAGCAGGAAAAAGCAAAAAATTTCAGAATTGCACCTTGCAATGCGGAGAAATTACTGCTTGTGCATTTACAATATTCATTGATTTTTGACATTGAAAAACGTCCAGAAATGATTGAAGCTACTGACTGAATGAAAGGAGCTGGCATCTCAGTCTCTTTGAATCTTCTTTATCATGCTAAGAGGAGCAGGAAAAAGCAAAAAATTTCAGAATTGCACCTTGCAATGCGGAGAAATTACTGTTTGTGCATCTACAATATTCATTGATTTTTGCCGTTGAAAAACGTCCAGAAATGATTGAAGCTACTGACTGAATGAAAGGAGCTGGCATCTCACTCTCTTTGAGTCTTCTTTACCATGCTAAGAGGAGCAGGAAAAAGCAAAAAATTTCAGAATTGCACCTTGCAATGCGGAGAAATTACTGTTTGTGCATTTACAATATTCATTGATTTTTGCCATTGAAAAACGTCCAGAAATGATTGAAGCTACTGACTGAATGAAAGGAGCTGGCATCTCACTCTCTTTGAATCTTCTTTATCATGCTAAGAGGAGCAGGAAAAAGCAAAAAATTTCAGAATTGCACCTTGCAATGCGGAGAAATTACTGTTTGTGCATTTACAATATTCATTGATTTTTGCCATTGAAAAACATCATGTTATTCATATACCAGAAATGATTGAAGCTACTGACTGAATGAAAGGAGCTGGCATCTCACTCTCTTTGAATCTTCTTTATCATGCTAAGAGGAGCAGGAAAAAGCAAAAAATTTCAGAATTGCACCTTGCAATGCGGAGAAATTACTGTTTGTGCATTTACAATATTCATTGATTTTTGCCATTGAAAAACGTCCAGAAATGATTGAAGCTACTGACTGAATGAAAGGAGCTGGCATCTCACTCTCTTTGAATCTTCTTTATCATGCTAAGAGGAGCAGGAAAAAGCAAAAAATTTCAGAATTGCACCTTGCAATGCGGAGAAATTACTGTTTGTGCATTTACAATATTCATTGATTTTTGCCATTGAAAAACGTCCAGAAATGATTGAAGCTACTGACTGAATGAAAGGAGCTCTCATCTCACTCTCTTTGAATCTTCTTTATCATGCTAAGAGGAGCAGGAAAAAGCAAAAAATTTCAGAATTGCACCTTGCAATGCGGAGAAATTACTGTTTGTGCATTTACAATATTCATTGATTTTTGCCATTGAAAAACATCATGTTATTCATATACCAGAAATGTTTGAAGCTACTGACTGAATGAAAGGAGCTGGCATCTCACTCTCTTTGAATCTTCTTTATCATGCTAAGAGGAGCAGGAAAAAGCAAAAAATTTCAGAATTGCACCTTCAATGCGGAGAAATTACTGTTTGTGCATTTACAATATTCATTGATTTTTGCCATTGAAAAACGTCCAGAAATGATTGAAGCTACTGACTGAATGAAAGGAGCTGGCATCTCACTCTCTTTGAATCTTCTTTATCATGCTAAGAGGAGCAGGAAAAAGCAAAAAATTTCAGAATTGCACCTTGCAATGCGGAGAAATTACTGTTTGTGCATTTACAATATTCATTAATTTTTGCCATTGAAAAACATCATGTTATTCATATACCAGAAATGATTGAAGCTACTGACTGAATGAAAGGAGCTGGCATCTCACTCTCTTTGAATCTTCTTTATCATGCTAAGAGGAGCAGGAAAAAGCAAAAAATTTCAGAATTGCACCTTGCAATGCGGAGAAATTACTGTTTGTGCATTTACAATATTCATTGATTTTTGCCATTGAAAAACATCATGTTATTCATATACCAGAAATGTTTGAAGCTACTGACTGAATGAAAGGAGCTGGCATCTCACTCTCTTTGAATCTTCTTTATCATACTAAGAGGAGCAGGAAAAAGCAAAAAATTTCAGAATTGCACCTTGCAAGGCGGAGAAATTACTGTTTGTGCATTTACAATATTCATTGATTTTTGCCATTGAAAAACGTCCAGAAATGATTGAAGCTACTGACTGAATGAAAGGAGCTGGCATCTCACTCTCTTTGAATCTTCTTTATCATGCTAAGAGGAGCAGGAAAAAGCAAAAAATTTCAGAATTGCACCTTGCAATGCGGAGAAATTACTGTTTGTGCATTTACAATATTCATTGATTTTTGCCATTGAAAAACGTCCAGAAATGATTGAAGCTACTGACTGAATGAAAGGAGCTGGCATCTCACTCTCTTTGAATCTTCTTTATCATGCTAAGAGGAGCAGGAAAAAGCAAAAAATTTCAGAATTGCACCTTGCAATGCGGAGAAATTACTGTTTGTGCATTTACAATATTCATTGATTTTTGCCATTGAAAAACATCATGTTATTCATATACCAGAAATGTTTGAAGCTACTGACTGAATGAAAGGAGCTGGCATCTCACTCTCTTTGAATCTTCTTTATCATGCTAAGAGGAGCAGGAAAAAGCAAAAAATTTCAGAATTGCACCTTGCAATGCGAAGAAATTACTGTTTGTGCATTTACAATATTCATTGATTTTTGCCATTGAAAAACATCATGTTATTCATATACCAGAAATGTTTGAAGCTACTGACTGAATGAAAGGAGCTGGCATCTCACTCTCTTTGAATCTTCTTTATCATGCTAAGAGGAGCAGGAAAAAGCAAAAAATTTCAGAATTGCACCTTGCAATGCGGAGAAATTACTGTTTGTGCATTTACAATATTCATTGATTTTTGCCATTGAAAAACGTCCAGAAATGATTGAAGCTACTGACTGAATGAAAGGAGCTGGCATCTCACTCTCTTTGAATCTTCTTTATCATGCTAAGAGGAGCAGGAAAAAGCAAAAAATTTCAGAATTGCACCTTGCAATGCGGAGAAATTACTGTTTGTGCATTTACAATATTCATTGATTTTTGCCATTGAAAAACATCATGTTATTCATATACCAGAAATGATTGAAGCTACTGACTGAATGAAAGGAGCTGGCATCTCACTCTCTTTGAATCTTCTTTATCATGCTAAGAGGAGCAGGAAAAAGCAAAAAATTTCAGAATTGCACCTTGCAATGCGGAGAAATTACTGTTTGTGCATTTACAATATTCATTGATTTTTGCCATTGAAAAACGTCCAGAAATGATTGAAGCTACTGACTGAATGAAAGGAGCTGGCATCTCACTCTCTTTGAATCTTCTTTATCTTGCTAAGAGGAGCAGGAAAAAGCAAAAAATTTCAGAATTGCACCTTGCAATGCGGAGAAATTACTGTTTGTGCATTTACAATATTCATTGATTTTTGCCATTGAAAAACGTCCAGAAATGATTGAAGCTACTGACTGAATGAAAGGAGCTCTCATCTCACTCTCTTTGAATCTTCTTTATCATGCTAAGAGGAGCAGGAAAAAGCAAAAAATTTCAGAATTGCACCTTGCAATGCGGAGAAATTACTGTTTGTGCATTTACAATATTCATTGATTTTTGCCATTGAAAAACATCATGTTATTCATATACCAGAAATGTTTGAAGCTACTGACTGAATGAAAGGAGCTGGCATCTCACTCTCTTTGAATCTTCTTTATCATGCTAAGAGGAGCAGGAAAAAGCAAAAAATTTCAGAATTGCACCTTCAATGCGGAGAAATTACTGTTTGTGCATTTACAATATTCATTGATTTTTGCCATTGAAAAACGTCCAGAAATGATTGAAGCTACTGACTGAATGAAAGGAGCTGGCATCTCACTCTCTTTGAATCTTCTTTATCATGCTAAGAGGAGCAGGAAAAAGCAAAAAATTTCAGAATTGCACCTTGCAATGCGGAGAAATTACTGTTTGTGCATTTACAATATTCATTAATTTTTGCCATTGAAAAACATCATGTTATTCATATACCAGAAATGATTGAAGCTACTGACTGAATGAAAGGAGCTGGCATCTCACTCTCTTTGAATCTTCTTTATCATGCTAAGAGGAGCAGGAAAAAGCAAAAAATTTCAGAATTGCACCTTGCAATGCGGAGAAATTACTGTTTGTGCATTTACAATATTCATTGATTTTTGCCATTGAAAAACATCATGTTATTCATATACCAGAAATGTTTGAAGCTACTGACTGAATGAAAGGAGCTGGCATCTCACTCTCTTTGAATCTTCTTTATCATACTAAGAGGAGCAGGAAAAAGCAAAAAATTTCAGAATTGCACCTTGCAATGCGGAGAAATTACTGTTTGTGCATTTACAATATTCATTGATTTTTGCCATTGAAAAACGTCCAGAAATGATTGAAGCTACTGACTGAATGAAAGGAGCTGGCATCTCACTCTCTTTGAATCTTCTTTATCATGCTAAGAGGAGCAGGAAAAAGCAAAAAATTTCAGAATTGCACCTTGCAATGCGGAGAAATTACTGTTTGTGCATTTACAATATTCATTGATTTTTGCCATTGAAAAACGTCCAGAAATGATTGAAGCTACTGACTGAATGAAAGGAGCTGGCATCTCACTCTCTTTGAATCTTCTTTATCATGCTAAGAGGAGCAGGAAAAAGCAAAAAATTTCAGAATTGCACCTTGCAATGCGGAGAAATTACTGTTTGTGCATTTACAATATTCATTGATTTTTGCCATTGAAAAACATCATGTTATTCATATACCAGAAATGATTGAAGCTACTGACTGAATGAAAGGAGCTGGCATCTCACTCTCTTTGAATCTTCTTTATCATGCTAAGAGGAGCAGGAAAAAGCAAAAAATTTCAGAATTGCACCTTGCAATGCGGAGAAATTACTGTTTGTGCATTTACAATATTCATTGATTTTTGCCATTGAAAAACGTCCAGAAATGATTGAAGCTACTGACTGAATGAAAGGAGCTGGCATCTCACTCTCTTTGAATCTTCTTTATCATGCTAAGAGGAGCAGGAAAAAGCAAAAAATTTCAGAATTGCACCTTGCAATGCGGAGAAATTACTGTTTGTGCATTTACAATATTCATTGATTTTTGCCATTGAAAAACATCATGTTATTCATATACCAGAAATGTTTGAAGCTACTGACTGAATGAAAGGAGCTGGCATCTCACTCTCTTTGAATCTTCTTTATCATGCTAAGAGGAGCAGGAAAAAGCAAAAAATTTCAGAATTGCACCTTCAATGCGGAGAAATTACTGTTTGTGCATTTACAATATTCATTGATTTTTGCCATTGAAAAACGTCCAGAAATGATTGAAGCTACTGACTGAATGAAAGGAGCTGGCATCTCACTCTCTTTGAATCTTCTTTATCATGCTAAGAGGAGCAGGAAAAAGCAAAAAATTTCAGAATTGCACCTTGCAATGCGGAGAAATTACTGTTTGTGCATTTACAATATTCATTAATTTTTGCCATTGAAAAACATCATGTTATTCATATACCAGAAATGATTGAAGCTACTGACTGAATGAAAGGAGCTGGCATCTCACTCTCTTTGAATCTTCTTTATCATGCTAAGAGGAGCAGGAAAAAGCAAAAAATTTCAGAATTGCACCTTGCAATGCGGAGAAATTACTGTTTGTGCATTTACAATATTCATTGATTTTTGCCATTGAAAAACATCATGTTATTCATATACCAGAAATGTTTGAAGCTACTGACTGAATGAAAGGAGCTGGCATCTCACTCTCTTTGAATCTTCTTTATCATACTAAGAGGAGCAGGAAAAAGCAAAAAATTTCAGAATTGCACCTTGCAATGCGGAGAAATTACTGTTTGTGCATTTACAATATTCATTGATTTTTGCCATTGAAAAACGTCCAGAAATGATTGAAGCTACTGACTGAATGAAAGGAGCTGGCATCTCACTCTCTTTGAATCTTCTTTATCATGCTAAGAGGAGCAGGAAAAAGCAAAAAATTTCAGAATTGCACCTTGCAATGCGGAGAAATTACTGTTTGTGCATTTACAATATTCATTGATTTTTGCCATTGAAAAACGTCCAGAAATGATTGAAGCTACTGACTGAATGAAAGGAGCTGGCATCTCACTCTCTTTGAATCTTCTTTATCATGCTAAGAGGAGCAGGAAAAAGCAAAAAATTTCAGAATTGCACCTTGCAATGCGGAGAAATTACTGTTTGTGCATTTACAATATTCATTGATTTTTGCCATTGAAAAACATCATGTTATTCATATACCAGAAATGTTTGAAGCTACTGACTGAATGAAAGGAGCTGGCATCTCACTCTCTTTGAATCTTCTTTATCATGCTAAGAGGAGCAGGAAAAAGCAAAAAATTTCAGAATTGCACCTTGCAATGCGAAGAAATTACTGTTTGTGCATTTACAATATTCATTGATTTTTGCCATTGAAAAACATCATGTTATTCATATACCAGAAATGTTTGAAGCTACTGACTGAATGAAAGGAGCTGGCATCTCACTCTCTTTGAATCTTCTTTATCATGCTAAGAGGAGCAGGAAAAAGCAAAAAATTTCAGAATTGCACCTTGCAATGCGGAGAAATTACTGTTTGTGCATTTACAATATTCATTGATTTTTGCCATTGAAAAACGTCCAGAAATGATTGAAGCTACTGACTGAATGAAAGGAGCTGGCATCTCACTCTCTTTGAATCTTCTTTATCATGCTAAGAGGAGCAGGAAAAAGCAAAAAATTTCAGAATTGCACCTTGCAATGCGGAGAAATTACTGTTTGTGCATTTACAATATTCATTGATTTTTGCCATTGAAAAACATCATGTTATTCATATACCAGAAATGATTGAAGCTACTGACTGAATGAAAGGAGCTGGCATCTCACTCTCTTTGAATCTTCTTTATCATGCTAAGAGGAGCAGGAAAAAGCAAAAAATTTCAGAATTGCACCTTGCAATGCGGAGAAATTACTGTTTGTGCATTTACAATATTCATTGATTTTTGCCATTGAAAAACGTCCAGAAATGATTGAAGCTACTGACTGAATGAAAGGAGCTGGCATCTCACTCTCTTTGAATCTTCTTTATCATGCTAAGAGGAGCAGGAAAAAGCAAAAAATTTCAGAATTGCACCTTGCAATGCGGAGAAATTACTGTTTGTGCATTTACAATATTCATTGATTTTTGCCATTGAAAAACGTCCAGAAATGATTGAAGCTACTGACTGAATGAAAGGAGCTGGCATCTCAGTCTCTTTGAATCTTCTTTATCATGCTAAGAGGAGCAGGAAAAAGCAAAAAATTTCAGAATTGCACCTTGCAATGCGGAGAAATTACTGTTTGTGCATCTACAATATTCATTGATTTTTGCCATTGAAAAACATCATGTTATTCATATACCAGAAATGTTTGAAGCTACTGACTGAATGAAAGGAGCTGGCATCTCACTCTATTTGAATCTTCTTTATCATGCTAAGAGGAGCAGGAAATAGCAAAAAATTTCAGAATTGCACCTTGCAATGCGGAGAAATTACTGTTTGTGCATTTACAATATTCATTGATTTTTGCCATTGAAAAATGTCCAGAAATGATTGAAGCTACTGACTGAAAGGAGCTGGCATCTCACTCTCTTTGAATCTTCTTTATCATGCTAAGAGGAGCAGGAAAAAGCAAAAAATTTCAGAATTGCACCTTGCAATGCGGAGAAATTACTGTTTGTGCATTTACAATATTCATTGATTTTTGCCGCCATTGAAAAACATCATGTTATTCATATACCAGAAATGTTTGAAGCTACTGACTGAATGAAAGGAGCTGGCATCTCACTCTCTTTGAATCTTCTTTATCATGCTAAGAGGAGCTGGAAAAAGCAAAAAATTTCAGAATTGCACCTTGCAATGCGGAGAAATTACTGTTTGTGCATTTACAATATTCATTGATTTTTGCCATTGAAAAACGTCCAGAAATGATTGAAGCTACTGACTGAATGAAAGGAGCTGGCATCTCAGTCTCTTTGAATCTTCTTTATCATGCTAAGAGGAGCAGGAAAAAGCAAAAAATTTCAGAATTGCACCTTGCAATGCGGAGAAATTACTGTTTGTGCATCTACAATATTCATTGATTTTTGCCATTGAAAAACATCATGTTATTCATATACCAGAAATGTTTGAAGCTACTGACTGAATGAAAGGAGCTGGCATCTCACTCTATTTGAATCTTCTTTATCATGCTAAGAGGAGCAGGAAATAGCAAAAAATTTCAGAATTGCACCTTGCAATGCGGAGAAATTACTGTTTGTGCATTTACAATATTCATTGATTTTTGCCATTGAAAAATGTCCAGAAATGATTGAAGCTACTGACTGAAAGGAGCTGGCATCTCACTCTCTTTGAATCTTCTTTATCATGCTAAGAGGAGCAGGAAAAAGCAAAAAATTTCAGAATTGCACCTTGCAATGCGGAGAAATTACTGTTTGTGCATTTACAATATTCATTGATTTTTGCCGCCATTGAAAAACATCATGTTATTCATATACCAGAAATGTTTGAAGCTACTGACTGAATGAAAGGAGCTGGCATCTCACTCTCTTTGAATCTTCTTTATCATGCTAAGAGGAGCTGGAAAAAGCAAAAAATTTCAGAATTGCACCTTGCAATGCGAAGAAATTACTGTTTGTGCATTTACAATATTCATTGATTTTTGCCATTGAAAAACATCATGTTATTCATATACCAAAAATGTTTGATGCTACTGACTGAATGAAAGGAGCTGGCATCTCACTCTCTTTGAATCTTCTTTATCATGCTAAGAGGAGCAGGAAAAAGCAAAAAATTTCAGAATTGCACCTTGCAATGCGGAGAAATTACTGTTTGTGCATTTACAATATTCATTGATTTTTGCCATTGAAAAACGTCCAGAAATGATTGAAGCTACTGACTGAATGAAAGGAGCTGGCATCTCACTCTCTTTGAATCTTCTTTATCATGCTAAGAGGAGCAGGAAAAAGCAAAAAATTTCAGAATTGCACCTTGCAATGCGGAGAAATTACTGTTTGTGCATTTAAAATATTCATTGATTTTTGCCATTGAAAAACATCCAGAAATGATTGAAGCTACTGACTGAATGAAAGGAGCTGGCATCTCACTCTCTTTGAATCTTCTTTATCATGCTAAGAGGAGCAGGAAAAAGCAAAAAATTTCAGAATTGCACCTTGCAATGCGGAGAAATTACTGTTTGTGCATTTACAATATTCATTGATTTTTGACATTGAAAAACGTCCAGAAATGATTGAAGCTACTGACTGAATGAAAGGAGCTGGCATCTCAGTCTCTTTGAATCTTCTTTATCATGCTAAGAGGAGCAGGAAAAAGCAAAAAATTTCAGAATTGCACCTTGCAATGCGGAGAAATTACTGTTTGTGCATCTACAATATTCATTGATTTTTGCCGTTGAAAAACGTCCAGAAATGATTGAAGCTACTGACTGAATGAAAGGAGCTGGCATCTCACTCTCTTTGAGTCTTCTTTACCATGCTAAGAGGAGCAGGAAAAAGCAAAAAATTTCAGAATTGCACCTTGCAATGCGGAGAAATTACTGTTTGTGCATTTACAATATTCATTGAATTTTGCCATTGAAAAACGTCCAGAAATGATTGAAGCTACTGACTGAATGAAAGGAGCTGGCATCTCACTCTCTTTGAATCTTCTTTATCATGCTAAGAGGAGCAGGAAAAAGCAAAAAATTTCAGAATTGCACCTTGCAATGCGGAGAAATTACTGTTTGTGCATTTACAATATTCATTGATTTTTGCCATTGAAAAACGTCCAGAAATGATTGAAGCTACTGACTGAATGAAAGGAGCTGGCATCTCAGTCTCTTTGAATCTTCTTTATCATGCTAAGAGGAGCAGGAAAAAGCAAAAAATTTCAGAATTGCACCTTGCAATGCGGAGAAATTACTGTTTGTGCATCTACAATATTCATTGATTTTTGCCGTTGAAAAACGTCCAGAAATGATTGAAGCTACTGACTGAATGAAAGGAGCTGGCATCTCACTCTCTTTGAGTCTTCTTTACCATGCTAAGAGGAGCAGGAAAAAGCAAAAAATTTCAGAATTGCACCTTGCAATGCGGAGAAATTACTGTTTGTGCATTTACAATATTCATTGATTTTTGCCATTGAAAAACGTCCAGAAATGATTGAAGCTACTGACTGAATGAAAGGAGCTGGCATCTCACTCTCTTTGAATCTTCTTTATCATGCTAAGAGGAGCAGGAAAAAGCAAAAAATTTCAGAATTGCACCTTGCAATGCGGAGAAATTACTGTTTGTGCATTTACAATATTCATTGATTTTTGCCATTGAAAAACATCATGTTATTCATATACCAGAAATGATTGAAGCTACTGACTGAATGAAAGGAGCTGGCATCTCACTCTCTTTGAATCTTCTTTATCATGCTAAGAGGAGCAGGAAAAAGCAAAAAATTTCAGAATTGCACCTTGCAATGCGGAGAAATTACTGTTTGTGCATTTACAATATTCATTGATTTTTGCCATTGAAAAACGTCCAGAAATGATTGAAGCTACTGACTGAATGAAAGGAGCTGGCATCTCACTCTCTTTGAATCTTCTTTATCATGCTAAGAGGAGCAGGAAAAAGCAAAAAATTTCAGAATTGCACCTTGCAATGCGGAGAAATTACTGTTTGTGCATTTACAATATTCATTGATTTTTGCCATTGAAAAACGTCCAGAAATGATTGAAGCTACTGACTGAATGAAAGGAGCTCTCATCTCACTCTCTTTGAATCTTCTTTATCATGCTAAGAGGAGCAGGAAAAAGCAAAAAATTTCAGAATTGCACCTTGCAATGCGGAGAAATTACTGTTTGTGCATTTACAATATTCATTAATTTTTGCCATTGAAAAACATCATGTTATTCATATACCAGAAATGATTGAAGCTACTGACTGAATGAAAGGAGCTGGCATCTCACTCTCTTTGAATCTTCTTTATCATGCTAAGAGGAGCAGGAAAAAGCAAAAAATTTCAGAATTGCACCTTGCAATGCGGAGAAATTACTGTTTGTGCATTTACAATATTCATTGATTTTTGCCATTGAAAAACATCATGTTATTCATATACCAGAAATGTTTGAAGCTACTGACTGAATGAAAGGAGCTGGCATCTCACTCTCTTTGAATCTTCTTTATCATACTAAGAGGAGCAGGAAAAAGCAAAAAATTTCAGAATTGCACCTTGCAATGCGGAGAAATTACTGTTTGTGCATTTACAATATTCATTGATTTTTGCCATTGAAAAACGTCCAGAAATGATTGAAGCTACTGACTGAATGAAAGGAGCTGGCATCTCACTCTCTTTGAATCTTCTTTATCATGCTAAGAGGAGCAGGAAAAAGCAAAAAATTTCAGAATTGCACCTTGCAATGCGGAGAAATTACTGTTTGTGCATTTACAATATTCATTGATTTTTGCCATTGAAAAACGTCCAGAAATGATTGAAGCTACTGACTGAATGAAAGGAGCTGGCATCTCACTCTCTTTGAATCTTCTTTATCATGCTAAGAGGAGCAGGAAAAAGCAAAAAATTTCAGAATTGCACCTTGCAATGCGGAGAAATTACTGTTTGTGCATTTACAATATTCATTGATTTTTGCCATTGAAAAACATCATGTTATTCATATACCAGAAATGTTTGAAGCTACTGACTGAATGAAAGGAGCTGGCATCTCACTCTCTTTGAATCTTCTTTATCATGCTAAGAGGAGCAGGAAAAAGCAAAAAATTTCAGAATTGCACCTTGCAATGCGAAGAAATTACTGTTTGTGCATTTACAATATTCATTGATTTTTGCCATTGAAAAACATCATGTTATTCATATACCAGAAATGTTTGAAGCTACTGACTGAATGAAAGGAGCTGGCATCTCACTCTCTTTGAATCTTCTTTATCATGCTAAGAGGAGCAGGAAAAAGCAAAAAATTTCAGAATTGCACCTTGCAATGCGGAGAAATTACTGTTTGTGCATTTACAATATTCATTGATTTTTGCCATTGAAAAACGTCCAGAAATGATTGAAGCTACTGACTGAATGAAAGGAGCTGGCATCTCACTCTCTTTGAATCTTCTTTATCATGCTAAGAGGAGCAGGAAAAAGCAAAAAATTTCAGAATTGCACCTTGCAATGCGGAGAAATTACTGTTTGTGCATTTACAATATTCATTGATTTTTGCCATTGAAAAACATCATGTTATTCATATACCAGAAATGATTGAAGCTACTGACTGAATGAAAGGAGCTGGCATCTCACTCTCTTTGAATCTTCTTTATCATGCTAAGAGGAGCAGGAAAAAGCAAAAAATTTCAGAATTGCACCTTGCAATGCGGAGAAATTACTGTTTGTGCATTTACAATATTCATTGATTTTTGCCATTGAAAAACGTCCAGAAATGATTGAAGCTACTGACTGAATGAAAGGAGCTGGCATCTCACTCTCTTTGAATCTTCTTTATCATGCTAAGAGGAGCAGGAAAAAGCAAAAAATTTCAGAATTGCACCTTGCAATGCGGAGAAATTACTGTTTGTGCATTTACAATATTCATTGATTTTTGCCATTGAAAAACGTCCAGAAATGATTGAAGCTACTGACTGAATGAAAGGAGCTGGCATCTCAGTCTCTTTGAATCTTCTTTATCATGCTAAGAGGAGCAGGAAAAAGCAAAAAATTTCAGAATTGCACCTTGCAATGCGGAGAAATTACTGTTTGTGCATCTACAATATTCATTGATTTTTGCCATTGAAAAACATCATGTTATTCATATACCAGAAATGTTTGAAGCTACTGACTGAATGAAAGGAGCTGGCATCTCACTCTATTTGAATCTTCTTTATCATGCTAAGAGGAGCAGGAAATAGCAAAAAATTTCAGAATTGCACCTTGCAATGCGGAGAAATTACTGTTTGTGCATTTACAATATTCATTGATTTTTGCCATTGAAAAATGTCCAGAAATGATTGAAGCTACTGACTGAAAGGAGCTGGCATCTCACTCTCTTTGAATCTTCTTTATCATGCTAAGAGGAGCAGGAAAAAGCAAAAAATTTCAGAATTGCACCTTGCAATGCGGAGAAATTACTGTTTGTGCATTTACAATATTCATTGATTTTTGCCGCCATTGAAAAACATCATGTTATTCATATACCAGAAATGTTTGAAGCTACTGACTGAATGAAAGGAGCTGGCATCTCACTCTCTTTGAATCTTCTTTATCATGCTAAGAGGAGCTGGAAAAAGCAAAAAATTTCAGAATTGCACCTTGCAATGCGAAGAAATTACTGTTTGTGCATTTACAATATTCATTGATTTTTGCCATTGAAAAACATCATGTTATTCATATACCAAAAATGTTTGATGCTACTGACTGAATGAAAGGAGCTGGCATCTCACTCTCTTTGAATCTTCTTTATCATGCTAAGAGGAGCAGGAAAAAGCAAAAAATTTCAGAATTGCACCTTGCAATGCGGAGAAATTACTGTTTGTGCATTTACAATATTCATTGATTTTTGCCATTGAAAAACGTCCAGAAATGATTGAAGCTACTGACTGAATGAAAGGAGCTGGCATCTCACTCTCTTTGAATCTTCTTTATCATGCTAAGAGGAGCAGGAAAAAGCAAAAAATTTCAGAATTGCACCTTGCAATGCGGAGAAATTACTGTTTGTGCATTTAAAATATTCATTGATTTTTGCCATTGAAAAACATCCAGAAATGATTGAAGCTACTGACTGAATGAAAGGAGCTGGCATCTCACTCTCTTTGAATCTTCTTTATCATGCTAAGAGGAGCAGGAAAAAGCAAAAAATTTCAGAATTGCACCTTGCAATGCGGAGAAATTACTGTTTGTGCATTTACAATATTCATTGATTTTTGACATTGAAAAACGTCCAGAAATGATTGAAGCTACTGACTGAATGAAAGGAGCTGGCATCTCAGTCTCTTTGAATCTTCTTTATCATGCTAAGAGGAGCAGGAAAAAGCAAAAAATTTCAGAATTGCACCTTGCAATGCGGAGAAATTACTGTTTGTGCATTTACAATATTCATTGATTTTTGCCATTGAAAAACATCATGTTATTCATATACCAGAAATGTTTGAAGCTACTGACTGAATGAAAGGAGCTGGCATCTCACTCTCTTTGAATCTTCTTTATCATGCTAAGAGGAGCAGGAAAAAGCAAAAAATTTCAGAATTGCACCTTGCAATGCGAAGAAATTACTGTTTGTGCATTTACAATATTCATTGATTTTTGCCATTGAAAAACATCATGTTATTCATATACCAGAAATGTTTGAAGCTACTGACTGAATGAAAGGAGCTGGCATCTCACTCTCTTTGAATCTTCTTTATCATGCTAAGAGGAGCAGGAAAAAGCAAAAAATTTCAGAATTGCACCTTGCAATGCGGAGAAATTACTGTTTGTGCATTTACAATATTCATTGATTTTTGCCATTGAAAAACGTCCAGAAATGATTGAAGCTACTGACTGAATGAAAGGAGCTGGCATCTCACTCTCTTTGAATCTTCTTTATCATGCTAAGAGGAGCAGGAAAAAGCAAAAAATTTCAGAATTGCACCTTGCAATGCGGAGAAATTACTGTTTGTGCATTTACAATATTCATTGATTTTTGCCATTGAAAAACATCATGTTATTCATATACCAGAAATGATTGAAGCTACTGACTGAATGAAAGGAGCTGGCATCTCACTCTCTTTGAATCTTCTTTATCATGCTAAGAGGAGCAGGAAAAAGCAAAAAATTTCAGAATTGCACCTTGCAATGCGGAGAAATTACTGTTTGTGCATTTACAATATTCATTGATTTTTGCCATTGAAAAACGTCCAGAAATGATTGAAGCTACTGACTGAATGAAAGGAGCTGGCATCTCACTCTCTTTGAATCTTCTTTATCATGCTAAGAGGAGCAGGAAAAAGCAAAAAATTTCAGAATTGCACCTTGCAATGCGGAGAAATTACTGTTTGTGCATTTACAATATTCATTGATTTTTGCCATTGAAAAACGTCCAGAAATGATTGAAGCTACTGACTGAATGAAAGGAGCTGGCATCTCAGTCTCTTTGAATCTTCTTTATCATGCTAAGAGGAGCAGGAAAAAGCAAAAAATTTCAGAATTGCACCTTGCAATGCGGAGAAATTACTGTTTGTGCATCTACAATATTCATTGATTTTTGCCATTGAAAAACATCATGTTATTCATATACCAGAAATGTTTGAAGCTACTGACTGAATGAAAGGAGCTGGCATCTCACTCTATTTGAATCTTCTTTATCATGCTAAGAGGAGCAGGAAATAGCAAAAAATTTCAGAATTGCACCTTGCAATGCGGAGAAATTACTGTTTGTGCATTTACAATATTCATTGATTTTTGCCATTGAAAAATGTCCAGAAATGATTGAAGCTACTGACTGAAAGGAGCTGGCATCTCACTCTCTTTGAATCTTCTTTATCATGCTAAGAGGAGCAGGAAAAAGCAAAAAATTTCAGAATTGCACCTTGCAATGCGGAGAAATTACTGTTTGTGCATTTACAATATTCATTGATTTTTGCCGCCATTGAAAAACATCATGTTATTCATATACCAGAAATGTTTGAAGCTACTGACTGAATGAAAGGAGCTGGCATCTCACTCTCTTTGAATCTTCTTTATCATGCTAAGAGGAGCTGGAAAAAGCAAAAAATTTCAGAATTGCACCTTGCAATGCGAAGAAATTACTGTTTGTGCATTTACAATATTCATTGATTTTTGCCATTGAAAAACATCATGTTATTCATATACCAAAAATGTTTGATGCTACTGACTGAATGAAAGGAGCTGGCATCTAACTCTCTTTGAATCTTCTTTATCATGCTAAGAGGAGCAGGAAAAAGCAAAAAATTTCAGAATTGCACCTTGCAATGCGGAGAAATTACTGTTTGTGCATTTACAATATTCATTGATTTTTGCCATTGAAAAACGTCCAGAAATGATTGAAGCTACTGACTGAATGAAAGGAGCTGGCATCTCACTCTCTTTGAATCTTCTTTATCATGCTAAGAGGAGCAGGAAAAAGCAAAAAATTTCAGAATTGCACCTTGCAATGCGGAGAAATTACTGTTTGTGCATTTAAAATATTCATTGATTTTTGCCATTGAAAAACATCCAGAAATGATTGAAGCTACTGACTGAATGAAAGGAGCTGGCATCTCACTCTCTTTGAATCTTCTTTATCATGCTAAGAGGAGCAGGAAAAAGCAAAAAATTTCAGAATTGCACCTTGCAATGCGGAGAAATTACTGTTTGTGCATTTACAATATTCATTGATTTTTGACATTGAAAAACGTCCAGAAATGATTGAAGCTACTGACTGAATGAAAGGAGCTGGCATCTCAGTCTCTTTGAATCTTCTTTATCATGCTAAGAGGAGCAGGAAAAAGCAAAAAATTTCAGAATTGCACCTTGCAATGCGGAGAAATTACTGTTTGTGCATCTACAATATTCATTGATTTTTGCCGTTGAAAAACGTCCAGAAATGATTGAAGCTACTGACTGAATGAAAGGAGCTGGCATCTCACTCTCTTTGAGTCTTCTTTACCATGCTAAGAGGAGCAGGAAAAAGCAAAAAATTTCAGAATTGCACCTTGCAATGCGGAGAAATTACTGTTTGTGCATTTACAATATTCATTGATTTTTGCCATTGAAAAACGTCCAGAAATGATTGAAGCTACTGACAGAATGAAAGGAGCTGGCATCTCACTCTCTTTGAATCTTCTTTATCATGCTAAGAGGAGCAGGAAAAAGCAAAAAATTTCAGAATTGCACCTTGCAATGCGGAGAAATTACTGTTTGTGCATTTACAATATTCATTGATTTTTGCCATTGAAAAACATCATGTTATTCATATACCAGAAATGATTGAAGCTACTGACTGAATGAAAGGAGCTGGCATCTCACTCTCTTTGAATCTTCTTTATCATGCTAAGAGGAGCAGGAAAAAGCAAAAAATTTCAGAATTGCACCTTGCAATGCGGAGAAATTACTGTTTGTGCATTTACAATATTCATTGATTTTTGCCATTGAAAAACGTCCAGAAATGATTGAAGCTACTGACTGAATGAAAGGAGCTGGCATCTCACTCTCTTTGAATCTTCTTTATCATGCTAAGAGGAGCAGGAAAAAGCAAAAAATTTCAGAATTGCACCTTGCAATGCGGAGAAATTACTGTTTGTGCATTTACAATATTCATTGATTTTTGCCATTGAAAAACGTCCAGAAATGATTGAAGCTACTGACTGAATGAAAGGAGCTCTCATCTCACTCTCTTTGAATCTTCTTTATCATGCTAAGAGGAGCAGGAAAAAGCAAAAAATTTCAGAATTGCACCTTGCAATGCGGAGAAATTACTGTTTGTGCATTTACAATATTCATTGATTTTTGCCATTGAAAAACATCATGTTATTCATATACCAGAAATGTTTGAAGCTACTGACTGAATGAAAGGAGCTGGCATCTCACTCTCTTTGAATCTTCTTTATCATGCTAAGAGGAGCAGGAAAAAGCAAAAAATTTCAGAATTGCACCTTCAATGCGGAGAAATTACTGTTTGTGCATTTACAATATTCATTGATTTTTGCCATTGAAAAACGTCCAGAAAAGATTGAAGCTACTGACTGAATGAAAGGAGCTGGCATCTCACTCTCTTTGAATCTTCTTTATCATGCTAAGAGGAGCAGGAAAAAGCAAAAAATTTCAGAATTGCACCTTGCAATGCGGAGAAATTACTGTTTGTGCATTTACAATATTCATTAATTTTTGCCATTGAAAAACATCATGTTATTCATATACCAGAAATGATTGAAGCTACTGACTGAATGAAAGGAGCTGGCATCTCACTCTCTTTGAACCTTCTTTATCATGCTAAGAGGAGCAGGAAAAAGCAAAAAATTTCAGAATTGCACCTTGCAATGCGGAGAAATTACTGTTTGTGCATTTACAATATTCATTGATTTTTGCCATTGAAAAACATCATGTTATTCATATACCAGAAATGTTTGAAGCTACTGACTGAATGAAAGGAGCTGGCATCTCACTCTCTTTGAATCTTCTTTATCATACTAAGAGGAGCAGGAAAAAGCAAAAAATTTCAGAATTGCACCTTGCAATGCGGAGAAATTACTGTTTGTGCATTTACAATATTCATTGATTTTTGCCATTGAAAAACGTCCAGAAATGATTGAAGCTACTGACTGAATGAAAGGAGCTGGCATCTCACTCTCTTTGAATCTTCTTTATCATGCTAAGAGGAGCAGGAAAAAGCAAAAAATTTCAGAATTGCACCTTGCAATGCGGAGAAATTACTGTTTGTGCATTTACAATATTCATTGATTTTTGCCATTGAAAAACGTCCAGAAATGATTGAAGCTACTGACTGAATGAAAGGAGCTGGCATCTCACTCTCTTTGAATCTTCTTTATCATGCTAAGAGGAGCAGGAAAAAGCAAAAAATTTCAGAATTGCACCTTGCAATGCGGAGAAATTACTGTTTGTGCATTTACAATATTCATTGATTTTTGCCATTGAAAAACATCATGTTATTCATATACCAGAAATGTTTGAAGCTACTGACTGAATGAAAGGAGCTGGCATCTCACTCTCTTTGAATCTTCTTTATCATGCTAAGAGGAGCAGGAAAAACAAAAAATTTCAGAATTGCACCTTGCAATGCGAAGAAATTACTGTTTGTGCATTTACAATATTCATTGATTTTTGCCATTGAAAAACATCATGTTATTCATATACCAGAAATGTTTGAAGCTACTGACTGAATGAAAGGAGCTGGCATCTCACTCTCTTTGAATCTTCTTTATCATGCTAAGAGGAGCAGGAAAAAGCAAAAAATTTCAGAATTGCACCTTGCAATGCGGAGAAATTACTGTTTGTGCATTTACAATATTCATTGATTTTTGCCATTGAAAAACATCATGTTATTCATATACCAGAAATGATTGAAGCTACTGACTGAATGAAAGGAGCTGGCATCTCACTCTCTTTGAACCTTCTTTATCATGCTAAGAGGAGCAGGAAAAAGCAAAAAATTTCAGAATTGCACCTTGCAATGCGGAGAAATTACTGTTTGTGCATTTACAATATTCATTGATTTTTGCCATTGAAAAACATCATGTTATTCATATACCAGAAATGTTTGAAGCTACTGACTGAATGAAAGGAGCTGGCATCTCACTCTCTTTGAATCTTCTTTATCATACTAAGAGGAGCAGGAAAAAGCAAAAAATTTCAGAATTGCACCTTGCAATGCGGAGAAATTACTGTTTGTGCATTTACAATATTCATTGATTTTTGCCATTGAAAAACGTCCAGAAATGATTGAAGCTACTGACTGAATGAAAGGAGCTGGCATCTCACTCTCTTTGAATCTTCTTTATCATGCTAAGAGGAGCAGGAAAAAGCAAAAAATTTCAGAATTGCACCTTGCAATGCGGAGAAATTACTGTTTGTGCATTTACAATATTCATTGATTTTTGCCATTGAAAAACGTCCAGAAATGATTGAAGCTACTGACTGAATGAAAGGAGCTGGCATCTCACTCTCTTTGAATCTTCTTTATCATGCTAAGAGGAGCAGGAAAAAGCAAAAAATTTCAGAATTGCACCTTGCAATGCGGAGAAATTACTGTTTGTGCATTTACAATATTCATTGATTTTTGCCATTGAAAAACATCATGTTATTCATATACCAGAAATGTTTGAAGCTACTGACTGAATGAAAGGAGCTGGCATCTCACTCTCTTTGAATCTTCTTTATCATGCTAAGAGGAGCAGGAAAAACAAAAAATTTCAGAATTGCACCTTGCAATGCGAAGAAATTACTGTTTGTGCATTTACAATATTCATTGATTTTTGCCATTGAAAAACATCATGTTATTCATATACCAGAAATGTTTGAAGCTACTGACTGAATGAAAGGAGCTGGCATCTCACTCTCTTTGAATCTTCTTTATCATGCTAAGAGGAGCAGGAAAAAGCAAAAAATTTCAGAATTGCACCTTGCAATGCGGAGAAATTACTGTTTGTGCATTTACAATATTCATTGATTTTTGCCATTGAAAAACGTCCAGAAATGATTGAAGCTACTGACTGAATGAAAGGAGCTGGCATCTCACTCTCTTTGAATCTTCTTTATCATGCTAAGAGGAGCAGGAAAAAGCAAAAAATTTCAGAATTGCACCTTGCAATGCGGAGAAATTACTGTTTGTGCATTTACAATATTCATTGATTTTTGCCATTGAAAAACATCATGTTATTCATATACCAGAAATGATTGAAGCTACTGACTGAATGAAAGGAGCTGGCATCTCACTCTCTTTGAATCTTCTTTATCATGCTAAGAGGAGCAGGAAAAAGCAAAAAATTTCAGAATTGCACCTTGCAATGCGGAGAAATTACTGTTTGTGCATTTACAATATTCATTGATTTTTGCCATTGAAAAACGTCCAGAAATGATTGAAGCTACTGACTGAATGAAAGGAGCTGGCATCTCACTCTCTTTGAATCTTCTTTATCATGCTAAGAGGAGCAGGAAAAAGCAAAAAATTTCAGAATTGCACCTTGCAATGCGGAGAAATTACTGTTTGTGCATTTACAATATTCATTGATTTTTGCCATTGAAAAACGTCCAGAAATGATTGAAGCTACTGACTGAATGAAAGGAGCTGGCATCTCAGTCTCTTTGAATCTTCTTTATCATGCTAAGAGGAGCAGGAAAAAGCAAAAAATTTCAGAATTGCACCTTGCAATGCGGAGAAATTACTGTTTGTGCATCTACAATATTCATTGATTTTTGCCATTGAAAAACATCATGTTATTCATATACCAGAAATGTTTGAAGCTACTGACTGAATGAAAGGAGCTGGCATCTCCCTCTATTTGAATCTTCTTTATCATGCTAAGAGGAGCAGGAAAAAGCAAAAAATTTCAGAATTGCACCTTGCAATGCGGAGAAATTACTGTTTGTGCATTTACAATATTCATTGATTTTTGCCATTGAAAAATGTCCAGAAATGATTGAAGCTACTGACTGAAAGGAGCTGGCATCTCACTCTCTTTGAATCTTCTTTATCATGCTAAGAGGAGCAGGAAAAAGCAAAAAATTTCAGAATTGCACCTTGCAATGCGGAGAAATTACTGTTTGTGCATTTACAATATTCATTGATTTTTGCCATTGAAAAACGTCCAGAAATGATTGAAGCTACTGACTGAATGAAAGGAGCTGGCATCTCACTCTCTTTGAATCTTCTTTATCATGCTAAGAGGAGCAGGAAAAAGCAAAAAAATTCAGAATTGCACCTTGCAATGCGGAGAAATTACTGTTTGTGCATTTACAATATTCATTGATTTTTGCCATTGAAAAACATCATGTTATTCATATACCAGAAATGATTGAAGCTACTGACTGAATGAAAGGAGCTGGCATCTCACGCTCTTTGAATCTTCTTTTTCATGCTAAGAGGAGCAGGAAAAAGCAAAACATTTCAGAATTGCACCTTGCAATGCGGAGAAATTACTGTTTGTGCATTTACAATATTCATTGATTTTTGCCATTGAAAAACGTCCAGAAATGATTGAAGCTACTGACTGAATGAAAGGAGCTGGCATCTCACTCTCTTTGAATATTCTTTATCATGCTAAGAGGAGCAGGAAAAAGCAAAAAATTTCAGAATTGCACCTTGCAATGCGGAGAAATTACTGCTTGTGCATTTACAATATTCATTGATTTTTGCCATTGAAAAACGTCCAGAAATGATTGAAGCTACTGACTGAATGAAAGGAGCTGGCATCTCACTCTCTTTGATTCTTCTTTATCATGCTAAGAGGAGCAGGAAAAAGCAAAAAATTTCAGAATTGCACCTTGCAATGCGGAGAAATTACTGTTTGTGCATTTACAATATTCATTGATTTTTGCCATTGAAAAACGTCCAGAAATGATTAAAGCTACTGACTGAATGAAAGGAGCTGGCATCTCACTCTCTTTGAATCTTCTTTATCATGCTAAGAGGAGCAGGAAAAAGCAAAAAATTTCAGAATTGCACCTTGCAATGCGGAGAAATTACTGTTTGTGCATTTACAATATTCATTGATTTTTGCTATTGAAAAACGTCCAGAAATGATTGAAGCTACTGACTGAATGAAAGGAGATGGCATCTCACTCTCTTTGAATCTTCTTTATCATGCTAAGAGGAGCAGGAAAAAGCAAAAAATTTCAGAATTGCACCTTGCAATGCGGAGAAATTACTGTTTGTGCATTTACAATATTCATTGATTTTTGCCGTTGAAAAACGTCCAGAAATGATTGAAGCTACTGACTGAATGAAAGGAGCTGGCATCTCATTCTCTTTGAATCTTCTTTATCATGCTAAGAGGAGCAGGAAAAAGCAAAAAATTTCAGAATTGCACCTTGCAATGCGGAGAAATTACTGTTTGTGCATTTACAATATTCATTGATTTTTGCCATTGAAAAACGTCCAGAAATGATTGAAGCTACTGACTGAATGAAAGGAGCTGGCATCTCACTCTCTTTGAATCTTCTTTATCATGCTAAGAGGAGCAGGAAAAAGCAAAAAATTTCAGAATTGCACCTTGCAATGCGGAGAAATTACTGTTTGTGCATTTACAATATTCATTGATTTTTGCCATTGAAAAACGTCCAGAAATGATTGAAGCTACTGACTGAATTAAAGGAGCTGGCAACTCACTCTCTTTGAATCTTCTTTATCATGCTAAGAGGAGCAGGAAAAAGCAAAAAATTTCAGAATTGCACCTTGCAATGCGGAGAAATTACTGTTTGTGCATTTACAATATTCATTGATTTTTGCTATTGAAAAACGTCCAGAAATGATTGAAGCTACTGACTGAATGAAAGGAGCTGGCATCTCACTCTCTTTGAATCTTCTTTATCATGCTAAGAGGAGCAGGAAAAAGCAAAAAATTTCAGAATTGCACCTTGCAATGCGGAGAAATTACTGTTTGTGCATTTACAATATTCATTGATTTTTGCCGTTGAAAAACGTCCAGAAATGATTGAAGCTACTGACTGAATGAAAGGAGCTGGCATCTCATTCTCTTTGAATCTTCTTTATCATGCTAAGAGGAGCAGGAAAAAGCAAAAAATTTCAGAATTGCACCTTGCAATGCGGAGAAATTACTGTTTGTGCATTTACAATATTCATTGATTTTTGCCATTGAAAAACGTCCAGAAATGATTGAAGCTACTGACTGAATGAAAGGAGCTGGCATCTCACTCTCTTTGAATCTTCTTTATCATGCTAAGAGGAGCAGGAAAAAGCAAAAAATTTCAGAATTGCACCTTGCAATGCGGAGAAATTACTGTTTGTGCATTTACAATATTCATTGATTTTTGCCATTGAAAAACGTCCAGAAATGATTGAAGCTACTGACTGAATGAAAGGAGCTGGCATCTCACTCTCTTTGAATCTTCTTTATCATGCTAAGAGGAGCAGGAAAAAGCAAAAAATTTCAGAATTGCACCTTGCAATGCGGAGAAATTACTGTTTGTGCATTTACAATATTCATTGATTTTTGCCATTGAAAAACATCATGTTATTCATATACCAGAAATGATTGAAGCTACTGACTGAATGAAAGGAGCTGGCATCTCACTCTCTTTGAATCTTCTTTATCATGCTAAGAGGAGCAGGAAAAAGCAAAAAATTTCAGAATTGCACCTTGCAATGCGGAGAAATTACTGTTTGTGCATTTACAATATTCATTGATTTTTGCCATTGAAAAACGTCCAGAAATGATTGAAGCTACTGACTGAATGAAAGGAGCTGGCATCTCACTCTCTTTGAATCTTCTTTATCATGCTAAGAGGAGCAGGAAAAAGCAAAAAATTTCAGAATTGCACCTTGCAATGCGGAGAAATTACTGTTTGTGCATTTACAATATTCATTGATTTTTGCCATTGAAAAACGTCCAGAAATGATTGAAGCTACTGACTGAATGAAAGGAGCTGGCATCTCAGTCTCTTTGAATCTTCTTTATCATGCTAAGAGGAGCAGGAAAAAGCAAAAAATTTCAGAATTGCACCTTGCAATGCGGAGAAATTACTGTTTGTGCATCTACAATATTCATTGATTTTTGCCATTGAAAAACATCATGTTATTCATATACCAGAAATGTTTGAAGCTACTGACTGAATGAAAGGAGCTGGCATCTCCCTCTATTTGAATCTTCTTTATCATGCTAAGAGGAGCAGGAAAAAGCAAAAAATTTCAGAATTGCACCTTGCAATGCGGAGAAATTACTGTTTGTGCATTTACAATATTCATTGATTTTTGCCATTGAAAAATGTCCAGAAATGATTGAAGCTACTGACTGAAAGGAGCTGGCATCTCACTCTCTTTGAATCTTCTTTATCATGCTAAGAGGAGCAGGAAAAAGCAAAAAATTTCAGAATTGCACCTTGCAATGCGGAGAAATTACTGTTTGTGCATTTACAATATTCATTGATTTTTGCCATTGAAAAACGTCCAGAAATGATTGAAGCTACTGACTGAATGAAAGGAGCTGGCATCTCACTCTCTTTGAATCTTCTTTATCATGCTAAGAGGAGCAGGAAAAAGCAAAAAAATTCAGAATTGCACCTTGCAATGCGGAGAAATTACTGTTTGTGCATTTACAATATTCATTGATTTTTGCCATTGAAAAACATCATGTTATTCATATACCAGAAATGATTGAAGCTACTGACTGAATGAAAGGAGCTGGCATCTCACGCTCTTTGAATCTTCTTTTTCATGCTAAGAGGAGCAGGAAAAAGCAAAACATTTCAGAATTGCACCTTGCAATGCGGAGAAATTACTGTTTGTGCATTTACAATATTCATTGATTTTTGCCATTGAAAAACGTCCAGAAATGATTGAAGCTACTGACTGAATGAAAGGAGCTGGCATCTCACTCTCTTTGAATATTCTTTATCATGCTAAGAGGAGCAGGAAAAAGCAAAAAATTTCAGAATTGCACCTTGCAATGCGGAGAAATTACTGCTTGTGCATTTACAATATTCATTGATTTTTGCCATTGAAAAACGTCCAGAAATGATTGAAGCTACTGACTGAATGAAAGGAGCTGGCATCTCACTCTCTTTGATTCTTCTTTATCATGCTAAGAGGAGCAGGAAAAAGCAAAAAATTTCAGAATTGCACCTTGCAATGCGGAGAAATTACTGTTTGTGCATTTACAATATTCATTGATTTTTGCCATTGAAAAACGTCCAGAAATGATTAAAGCTACTGACTGAATGAAAGGAGCTGGCATCTCACTCTCTTTGAATCTTCTTTATCATGCTAAGAGGAGCAGGAAAAAGCAAAAAATTTCAGAATTGCACCTTGCAATGCGGAGAAATTACTGTTTGTGCATTTACAATATTCATTGATTTTTGCTATTGAAAAACGTCCAGAAATGATTGAAGCTACTGACTGAATGAAAGGAGATGGCATCTCACTCTCTTTGAATCTTCTTTATCATGCTAAGAGGAGCAGGAAAAAGCAAAAAATTTCAGAATTGCACCTTGCAATGCGGAGAAATTACTGTTTGTGCATTTACAATATTCATTGATTTTTGCCATTGAAAAACGTCCAGAAATGATTGAAGCTACTGACAGAATGAAAGGAGCTGGCATCTCACTCTCTTTGAATCTTCTTTATCATGCTAAGAGGAGCAGGAAAAAGCAAAAAATTTCAGAATTGCACCTTGCAATGCGGAGAAATTACTGTTTGTGCATTTACAATATTCATTGATTTTTGCCATTGAAAAACATCATGTTATTCATATACCAGAAATGATTGAAGCTACTGACTGAATGAAAGGAGCTGGCATCTCACTCTCTTTGAATCTTCTTTATCATGCTAAGAGGAGCAGGAAAAAGCAAAAAATTTCAGAATTGCACCTTGCAATGCGGAGAAATTACTGTTTGTGCATTTACAATATTCATTGATTTTTGCCATTGAAAAACGTCCAGAAATGATTGAAGCTACTGACTGAATGAAAGGAGCTGGCATCTCACTCTCTTTGAATCTTCTTTATCATGCTAAGAGGAGCAGGAAAAAGCAAAAAATTTCAGAATTGCACCTTGCAATGCGGAGAAATTACTGTTTGTGCATTTACAATATTCATTGATTTTTGCCATTGAAAAACATCATGTTATTCATATACCAGAAATGATTGAAGCTACTGACTGAATGAAAGGAGCTGGCATCTCACTCTCTTTGAATCTTCTTTATCATGCTAAGAGGAGCAGAAAAAAGCAAAAAATTTCAGAATTGCACCTTGCAATGCGGAGAAATTACTGTTTGTGCATTTACAATATTCATTGATTTTTGCCATTGAAAAACGTCCAGAAATGATTGAAGCTACTGACTGAATGAAAGGAGCTGGCATCTCACTCTCTTTGAATCTTCTTTATCATGCTAAGAGGAGCAGGAAAAAGCAAAAAATTTCAGAATTGCACCTTGCAATGCGGAGAAATTACTGTTTGTGCATTTACAATATTCATTGATTTTTGCCATTGAAAAACATCCAGAAATGATTGAAGCTACTGACTGAATGAAAGGAGCTGGCATCTCACTCTCTTTGAATCTTCTTTATCATGCTAAGAGGAGCAGGAAAAAGCAAAAAATTTCAGAATTGCACCTTGCAATGCGGAGAAATTACTGTTTGTGCATTTACAATATTCATTGATTTTTGCCATTGAAAAACGTCCAGAAATGATTGAAGCTACTGACTGAATGAAAGGAGCTGGCATCTCACTCTCTTTGAATCTTCTTTATCATGCTAAGAGGAGCAGGAAAAAGCAAAAAATTTCAGAATTGCACCTTGCAATGCGGAGAAATTACTGTTTGTGCATTTACAATATTCATTGATTTTTGCCATTGAAAAACATCATGTTATTCATATACCAGAAATGTTTGAAGCTACTGACTGAATGAAAGGAGCTGGCATCTCACTCTCTTTGAATCTTCTTTATCATGCTAAGAGGAGCAGGAAAAAGCAAAAAATTTCAGAATTGCACCTTGCAATGCGGAGAAATTACTGTTTGTGCATTTACAATATTCATTGATTTTTGCCATTGAAAAACGTCCAGAAATGATTGAAGCTACTGACTGAATGAAAGGAGCTGGCATCTCACTCTCTTTAAATCTTCTTTATCATGCTAAGAGGAGCAGGAAAAGGCAAAAAATTTCAGAATTGCACCTTGCAATGCGGAGAAATTACTGTTTGTGCATTTACAATATTCATTGATTTTTGCCATTGAAAAACATCATGTTATTCATATACCAGAAATGATTGAAGCTACTGACTGAATGAAAGGAGCTGGCATCTCACTCTCTTTGAATCTTCTTTATCATGCTAAGAGGAGCAGGAAAAAGCAAAAAATTTCAGAATTGCACCTTGCAATGCGGAGAAATTACTGTTTGTGCATTTACAATATTCATTGATTTTTGCCATTGAAAAACATCATGTTATTCATATACCAGAAATGATTGAAGCTACTGACTGAATGAAAGGAGCTGGCATCTCACTCTCTTTGAATCTTCTTTATCATGCTAAGAGGAGCAGGAAAAAGCAAAAAATTTCAGAATTGCACCTTGCAATGCGGAGAAATTACTGTTTGTGCATTTAAAATATTCATTGATTTTTGCCATTGAAAAACATCCAGAAATGATTGAAGCTACTGACTGAATGAAAGGAGCTGGCATCTCACTCTCTTTGAATCTTCTTTATCATGCTAAGAGGAGCAGGAAAAAGCAAAAAATTTCAGAATTGCACCTTGCAATGCGGAGAAATTACTGTTTGTGCATTTACAATATTCATTGATTTTTGACATTGAAAAACGTCCAGAAATGATTGAAGCTACTGACTGAATGAAAGGAGCTGGCATCTCAGTCTCTTTGAATCTTCTTTATCATGCTAAGAGGAGCAGGAAAAAGCAAAAAATTTCAGAATTGCACCTTGCAATGCGGAGAAATTACTGTTTGTGCATCTACAATATTCATTGATTTTTGCCGTTGAAAAACGTCCAGAAATGATTGAAGCTACTGACTGAATGAAAGGAGCTGGCATCTCACTCTCTTTGAGTCTTCTTTACCATGCTAAGAGGAGCAGGAAAAAGCAAAAAATTTCAGAATTGCACCTTGCAATGCGGAGAAATTACTGTTTGTGCATTTACAATATTCATTGATTTTTGCCATTGAAAAACGTCCAGAAATGATTGAAGCTACTGACAGAATGAAAGGAGCTGGCATCTCACTCTCTTTGAATCTTCTTTATCATGCTAAGAGGAGCAGGAAAAAGCAAAAAATTTCAGAATTGCACCTTGCAATGCGGAGAAATTACTGTTTGTGCATTTACAATATTCATTGATTTTTGCCATTGAAAAACATCATGTTATTCATATACCAGAAATGATTGAAGCTACTGACTGAATGAAAGGAGCTGGCATCTCACTCTCTTTGAATCTTCTTTATCATGCTAAGAGGAGCAGGAAAAAGCAAAAAATTTCAGAATTGCACCTTGCAATGCGGAGAAATTACTGTTTGTGCATTTACAATATTCATTGATTTTTGCCATTGAAAAACGTCCAGAAATGATTGAAGCTACTGACTGAATGAAAGGAGCTGGCATCTCACTCTCTTTGAATCTTCTTTATCATGCTAAGAGGAGCAGGAAAAAGCAAAAAATTTCAGAATTGCACCTTGCAATGCGGAGAAATTACTGTTTGTGCATTTACAATATTCATTGATTTTTGCCTTTGAAAAACGTCCAGAAATGATTGAAGCTACTGACTGAATGAAAGGAGCTCTCATCTCACTCTCTTTGAATCTTCTTTATCATGCTAAGAGGAGCAGGAAAAAGCAAAAAATTTCAGAATTGCACCTTGCAATGCGGAGAAATTACTGTTTGTGCATTTACAATATTCATTGATTTTTGCCATTGAAAAACATCATGTTATTCATATACCAGAAATGTTTGAAGCTACTGACTGAATGAAAGGAGCTGGCATCTCACTCTCTTTGAATCTTCTTTATCATGCTAAGAGGAGCAGGAAAAAGCAAAAAATTTCAGAATTGCACCTTCAATGCGGAGAAATTACTGTTTGTGCATTTACAATATTCATTGATTTTTGCCATTGAAAAACGTCCAGAAAAGATTGAAGCTACTGACTGAATGAAAGGAGCTGGCATCTCACTCTCTTTGAATCTTCTTTATCATGCTAAGAGGAGCAGGAAAAAGCAAAAAATTTCAGAATTGCACCTTGCAATGCGGAGAAATTACTGTTTGTGCATTTACAATATTCATTAATTTTTGCCATTGAAAAACATCATGTTATTCATATACCAGAAATGATTGAAGCTACTGACTGAATGAAAGGAGCTGGCATCTCACTCTCTTTGAACCTTCTTTATCATGCTAAGAGGAGCAGGAAAAAGCAAAAAATTTCAGAATTGCACCTTGCAATGCGGAGAAATTACTGTTTGTGCATTTACAATATTCATTGATTTTTGCCATTGAAAAACATCATGTTATTCATATACCAGAAATGTTTGAAGCTACTGACTGAATGAAAGGAGCTGGCATCTCACTCTCTTTGAATCTTCTTTATCATACTAAGAGGAGCAGGAAAAAGCAAAAAATTTCAGAATTGCACCTTGCAATGCGGAGAAATTACTGTTTGTGCATTTACAATATTCATTGATTTTTGCCATTGAAAAACGTCCAGAAATGATTGAAGCTACTGACTGAATGAAAGGAGCTGGCATCTCACTCTCTTTGAATCTTCTTTATCATGCTAAGAGGAGCAGGAAAAAGCAAAAAATTTCAGAATTGCACCTTGCAATGCGGAGAAATTACTGTTTGTGCATTTACAATATTCATTGATTTTTGCCATTGAAAAACGTCCAGAAATGATTGAAGCTACTGACTGAATGAAAGGAGCTGGCATCTCACTCTCTTTGAATCTTCTTTATCATGCTAAGAGGAGCAGGAAAAAGCAAAAAATTTCAGAATTGCACCTTGCAATGCGGAGAAATTACTGTTTGTGCATTTACAATATTCATTGATTTTTGCCATTGAAAAACATCATGTTATTCATATACCAGAAATGTTTGAAGCTACTGACTGAATGAAAGGAGCTGGCATCTCACTCTCTTTGAATCTTCTTTATCATGCTAAGAGGAGCAGGAAAAAGCAAAAAATTTCAGAATTGCACCTTGCAATGCGGAGAAATTACTGTTTGTGCATTTACAATATTCATTGATTTTTGCCATTGAAAAACATCATGTTATTCATATACCAGAAATGTTTGAAGCTACTGACTGAATGAAAGGAGCTGGCATCTCACTCTCTTTGAATCTTCTTTATCATGCTAAGAGGAGCAGGAAAAAGCAAAAAATTTCAGAATTGCACCTTGCAATGCGGAGAAATTACTGTTTGTGCATTTACAATATTCATTGATTTTTGCCATTGAAAAACATCATGTTATTCATATACCAGAAATGATTGAAGCTACTGACTGAATGAAAGGAGCTGGCATCTCACTCTCTTTGAACCTTCTTTATCATGCTAAGAGGAGCAGGAAAAAGCAAAAAATTTCAGAATTGCACCTTGCAATGCGGAGAAATTACTGTTTGTGCATTTACAATATTCATTGATTTTTGCCATTGAAAAACATCATGTTATTCATATACCAGAAATGTTTGAAGCTACTGACTGAATGAAAGGAGCTGGCATCTCACTCTCTTTGAATCTTCTTTATCATACTAAGAGGAGCAGGAAAAAGCAAAAAATTTCAGAATTGCACCTTGCAATGCGGAGAAATTACTGTTTGTGCATTTACAATATTCATTGATTTTTGCCATTGAAAAACGTCCAGAAATGATTGAAGCTACTGACTGAATGAAAGGAGCTGGCATCTCACTCTCTTTGAATCTTCTTTATCATGCTAAGAGGAGCAGGAAAAAGCAAAAAATTTCAGAATTGCACCTTGCAATGCGGAGAAATTACTGTTTGTGCATTTACAATATTCATTGATTTTTGCCATTGAAAAACGTCCAGAAATGATTGAAGCTACTGACTGAATGAAAGGAGCTGGCATCTCACTCTCTTTGAATCTTCTTTATCATGCTAAGAGGAGCAGGAAAAAGCAAAAAATTTCAGAATTGCACCTTGCAATGCGGAGAAATTACTGTTTGTGCATTTACAATATTCATTGATTTTTGCCATTGAAAAACATCATGTTATTCATATACCAGAAATGTTTGAAGCTACTGACTGAATGAAAGGAGCTGGCATCTCACTCTCTTTGAATCTTCTTTATCATGCTAAGAGGAGCAGGAAAAACAAAAAATTTCAGAATTGCACCTTGCAATGCGAAGAAATTACTGTTTGTGCATTTACAATATTCATTGATTTTTGCCATTGAAAAACATCATGTTATTCATATACCAGAAATGTTTGAAGCTACTGACTGAATGAAAGGAGCTGGCATCTCACTCTCTTTGAATCTTCTTTATCATGCTAAGAGGAGCAGGAAAAAGCAAAAAATTTCAGAATTGCACCTTGCAATGCGGAGAAATTACTGTTTGTGCATTTACAATATTCATTGATTTTTGCCATTGAAAAACGTCCAGAAATGATTGAAGCTACTGACTGAATGAAAGGAGCTGGCATCTCACTCTCTTTGAATCTTCTTTATCATGCTAAGAGGAGCAGGAAAAAGCAAAAAATTTCAGAATTGCACCTTGCAATGCGGAGAAATTACTGTTTGTGCATTTACAATATTCATTGATTTTTGCCATTGAAAAACATCATGTTATTCATATACCAGAAATGATTGAAGCTACTGACTGAATGAAAGGAGCTGGCATCTCACTCTCTTTGAATCTTCTTTATCATGCTAAGAGGAGCAGGAAAAAGCAAAAAATTTCAGAATTGCACCTTGCAATGCGGAGAAATTACTGTTTGTGCATTTACAATATTCATTGATTTTTGCCATTGAAAAACGTCCAGAAATGATTGAAGCTACTGACTGAATGAAAGGAGCTGGCATCTCACTCTCTTTGAATCTTCTTTATCATGCTAAGAGGAGCAGGAAAAAGCAAAAAATTTCAGAATTGCACCTTGCAATGCGGAGAAATTACTGTTTGTGCATTTACAATATTCATTGATTTTTGCCATTGAAAAACGTCCAGAAATGATTGAAGCTACTGACTGAATGAAAGGAGCTGGCATCTCAGTCTCTTTGAATCTTCTTTATCATGCTAAGAGGAGCAGGAAAAAGCAAAAAATTTCAGAATTGCACCTTGCAATGCGGAGAAATTACTGTTTGTGCATCTACAATATTCATTGATTTTTGCCATTGAAAAACATCATGTTATTCATATACCAGAAATGTTTGAAGCTACTGACTGAATGAAAGGAGCTGGCATCTCCCTCTATTTGAATCTTCTTTATCATGCTAAGAGGAGCAGGAAAAAGCAAAAAATTTCAGAATTGCACCTTGCAATGCGGAGAAATTACTGTTTGTGCATTTACAATATTCATTGATTTTTGCCATTGAAAAATGTCCAGAAATGATTGAAGCTACTGACTGAAAGGAGCTGGCATCTCACTCTCTTTGAATCTTCTTTATCATGCTAAGAGGAGCAGGAAAAAGCAAAAAATTTCAGAATTGCACCTTGCAATGCGGAGAAATTACTGTTTGTGCATTTACAATATTCATTGATTTTTGCCATTGAAAAACGTCCAGAAATGATTGAAGCTACTGACTGAATGAAAGGAGCTGGCATCTCACTCTCTTTGAATCTTCTTTATCATGCTAAGAGGAGCAGGAAAAAGCAAAAAAATTCAGAATTGCACCTTGCAATGCGGAGAAATTACTGTTTGTGCATTTACAATATTCATTGATTTTTGCCATTGAAAAACATCATGTTATTCATATACCAGAAATGATTGAAGCTACTGACTGAATGAAAGGAGCTGGCATCTCACGCTCTTTGAATCTTCTTTTTCATGCTAAGAGGAGCAGGAAAAAGCAAAACATTTCAGAATTGCACCTTGCAATGCGGAGAAATTACTGTTTGTGCATTTACAATATTCATTGATTTTTGCCATTGAAAAACGTCCAGAAATGATTGAAGCTACTGACTGAATGAAAGGAGCTGGCATCTCACTCTCTTTGAATATTCTTTATCATGCTAAGAGGAGCAGGAAAAAGCAAAAAATTTCAGAATTGCACCTTGCAATGCGGAGAAATTACTGCTTGTGCATTTACAATATTCATTGATTTTTGCCATTGAAAAACGTCCAGAAATGATTGAAGCTACTGACTGAATGAAAGGAGCTGGCATCTCACTCTCTTTGATTCTTCTTTATCATGCTAAGAGGAGCAGGAAAAAGCAAAAAATTTCAGAATTGCACCTTGCAATGCGGAGAAATTACTGTTTGTGCATTTACAATATTCATTGATTTTTGCCATTGAAAAACGTCCAGAAATGATTAAAGCTACTGACTGAATGAAAGGAGCTGGCATCTCACTCTCTTTGAATCTTCTTTATCATGCTAAGAGGAGCAGGAAAAAGCAAAAAATTTCAGAATTGCACCTTGCAATGCGGAGAAATTACTGTTTGTGCATTTACAATATTCATTGATTTTTGCTATTGAAAAACGTCCAGAAATGATTGAAGCTACTGACTGAATGAAAGGAGATGGCATCTCACTCTCTTTGAATCTTCTTTATCATGCTAAGAGGAGCAGGAAAAAGCAAAAAATTTCAGAATTGCACCTTGCAATGCGGAGAAATTACTGTTTGTGCATTTACAATATTCATTGATTTTTGCCGTTGAAAAACGTCCAGAAATGATTGAAGCTACTGACTGAATGAAAGGAGCTGGCATCTCATTCTCTTTGAATCTTCTTTATCATGCTAAGAGGAGCAGGAAAAAGCAAAAAATTTCAGAATTGCACCTTGCAATGCGGAGAAATTACTGTTTGTGCATTTACAATATTCATTGATTTTTGCCATTGAAAAACGTCCAGAAATGATTGAAGCTACTGACTGAATGAAAGGAGCTGGCATCTCACTCTCTTTGAATCTTCTTTATCATGCTAAGAGGAGCAGGAAAAAGCAAAAAATTTCAGAATTGCACCTTGCAATGCGGAGAAATTACTGTTTGTGCATTTACAATATTCATTGATTTTTGCCATTGAAAAACGTCCAGAAATGATTGAAGCTACTGACTGAATTAAAGGAGCTGGCAACTCACTCTCTTTGAATCTTCTTTATCATGCTAAGAGGAGCAGGAAAAAGCAAAAAATTTCAGAATTGCACCTTGCAATGCGGAGAAATTACTGTTTGTGCATTTACAATATTCATTGATTTTTGCTATTGAAAAACGTCCAGAAATGATTGAAGCTACTGACTGAATGAAAGGAGCTGGCATCTCACTCTCTTTGAATCTTCTTTATCATGCTAAGAGGAGCAGGAAAAAGCAAAAAATTTCAGAATTGCACCTTGCAATGCGGAGAAATTACTGTTTGTGCATTTACAATATTCATTGATTTTTGCCGTTGAAAAACGTCCAGAAATGATTGAAGCTACTGACTGAATGAAAGGAGCTGGCATCTCATTCTCTTTGAATCTTCTTTATCATGCTAAGAGGAGCAGGAAAAAGCAAAAAATTTCAGAATTGCACCTTGCAATGCGGAGAAATTACTGTTTGTGCATTTACAATATTCATTGATTTTTGCCATTGAAAAACGTCCAGAAATGATTGAAGCTACTGACAGAATGAAAGGAGCTGGCATCTCACTCTCTTTGAATCTTCTTTATCATGCTAAGAGGAGCAGGAAAAAGCAAAAAATTTCAGAATTGCACCTTGCAATGCGGAGAAATTACTGTTTGTGCATTTACAATATTCATTGATTTTTGCCATTGAAAAACATCATGTTATTCATATACCAGAAATGATTGAAGCTACTGACTGAATGAAAGGAGCTGGCATCTCACTCTCTTTGAATCTTCTTTATCATGCTAAGAGGAGCAGGAAAAAGCAAAAAATTTCAGAATTGCACCTTGCAATGCGGAGAAATTACTGTTTGTGCATTTACAATATTCATTGATTTTTGCCATTGAAAAACGTCCAGAAATGATTGAAGCTACTGACTGAATGAAAGGAGCTGGCATCTCACTCTCTTTGAATCTTCTTTATCATGCTAAGAGGAGCAGGAAAAAGCAAAAAATTTCAGAATTGCACCTTGCAATGCGGAGAAATTACTGTTTGTGCATTTACAATATTCATTGATTTTTGCCATTGAAAAACATCATGTTATTCATATACCAGAAATGATTGAAGCTACTGACTGAATGAAAGGAGCTGGCATCTCACTCTCTTTGAATCTTCTTTATCATGCTAAGAGGAGCAGAAAAAAGCAAAAAATTTCAGAATTGCACCTTGCAATGCGGAGAAATTACTGTTTGTGCATTTACAATATTCATTGATTTTTGCCATTGAAAAACGTCCAGAAATGATTGAAGCTACTGACTGAATGAAAGGAGCTGGCATCTCACTCTCTTTGAATCTTCTTTATCATGCTAAGAGGAGCAGGAAAAAGCAAAAAATTTCAGAATTGCACCTTGCAATGCGGAGAAATTACTGTTTGTGCATTTACAATATTCATTGATTTTTGCCATTGAAAAACATCCAGAAATGATTGAAGCTACTGACTGAATGAAAGGAGCTGGCATCTCACTCTCTTTGAATCTTCTTTATCATGCTAAGAGGAGCAGGAAAAAGCAAAAAATTTCAGAATTGCACCTTGCAATGCGGAGAAATTACTGTTTGTGCATTTACAATATTCATTGATTTTTGCCATTGAAAAACGTCCAGAAATGATTGAAGCTACTGACTGAATGAAAGGAGCTGGCATCTCACTCTCTTTGAATCTTCTTTATCATGCTAAGAGGAGCAGGAAAAAGCAAAAAATTTCAGAATTGCACCTTGCAATGCGGAGAAATTACTGTTTGTGCATTTACAATATTCATTGATTTTTGCCATTGAAAAACATCATGTTATTCATATACCAGAAATGTTTGAAGCTACTGACTGAATGAAAGGAGCTGGCATCTCACTCTCTTTGAATCTTCTTTATCATGCTAAGAGGAGCAGGAAAAAGCAAAAAATTTCAGAATTGCACCTTGCAATGCGGAGAAATTACTGTTTGTGCATTTACAATATTCATTGATTTTTGCCATTGAAAAACGTCCAGAAATGATTGAAGCTACTGACTGAATGAAAGGAGCTGGCATCTCACTCTCTTTGAATCTTCTTTATCATGCTAAGAGGAGCAGGAAAAGGCAAAAAATTTCAGAATTGCACCTTGCAATGCGGAGAAATTACTGTTTGTGCATTTACAATATTCATTGATTTTTGCCATTGAAAAACATCATGTTATTCATATACCAGAAATGATTGAAGCTACTGACTGAATGAAAGGAGCTGGCATCTCACTCTCTTTGAATCTTCTTTATCATGCTAAGAGGAGCAGGAAAAAGCAAAAAATTTCAGAATTGCACCTTGCAATGCGGAGAAATTACTGTTTGTGCATTTACAATATTCATTGATTTTTGCCATTGAAAAACATCATGTTATTCATATACCAGAAATGATTGAAGCTACTGACTGAATGAAAGGAGCTGGCATCTCACTCTCTTTGAATCTTCTTTATCATGCTAAGAGGAGCAGGAAAAAGCAAAAAATTTCAGAATTGCACCTTGCAATGCGGAGAAATTACTGTTTGTGCATTTACAATATTCATTGATTTTTGCCATTGAAAAACGTCCAGAAATGATTGAAGCTACTGACTGAATGAAAGGAGCTGGCATCTCACTCTCTTTGAATCTTCTTTATCATGCTAAGAGGAGCAGGAAAAAGCAAAAAAATTCAGAATTGCACCTTGCAATGCGGAGAAATTACTGTTTGTGCATTTACAATATTCATTGATTTTTGCCATTGAAAAACATCATGTTATTCATATACCAGAAATGATTGAAGCTACTGACTGAATGAAAGGAGCTGGCATCTCACTCTCTTTGAATCTTCTTTTTCATGCTAAGAGGAGCAGGAAAAAGTAAAAAATTTCAGAATTGCACCTTGCAATGCGGAGAAATTACTGTTTGTGCATTTACAATATTCATTGATTTTTGCCATTGAAAAACGTCCAGAAATGATTGAAGCTACTGACTGAATTAAAGGAGCTGGCATCTCAGTCTCTTTGAATCTTCTTTATCATGCTAAGAGGAGCAGGAAAAAGCAAAAAATTTCAGAATTGCACCTTGCAATGCGGAGAAATTACTGCTTGTGCATTTACAATATTCATTGATTTTTGCCATTGAAAAACGTCCAGAAATGATTGAAGCTACTGACTGAATGAAAGGAGCTGGCATCTCACTCTCTTTGAATCTTCTTTATCATGCTAAGAGGAGCAGGAAAAAGCAAAAAATTTCAGAATTGCACCTTGCAATACGGAGAAATTACTGTTTGTGCATTTACAATATTCATTGATTTTTGCCATTGAAAAACGTAGAGAAATGATTGAAGCTACTGACTGAATGAAAGGAGCTGGCATCTCACTCTCTTTGAATCTTCTTTATCATGCTAAGAGGAGCAGGAAAAAGCAAAAAATTTCAGAATTGCACCTTGCAATGCGGAGAAATTACTGTTTGTGCATTTACAATATTCATTGATTTTTGCCATTGAAAAACGTCCAGAAATGATTGAAGCTACTGACTGAATGAAAGGAGCTGGCATCTCACTCTCTTTGAATCTTCTTTATCATGCTAAGAGGAGCAGGAAAAAGCAAAAAATTTCAGAATTGCACCTTGCAATGCGGAGAAATTACTGTTTGTGCATTTACAATATTCATTGATTTTTGCCGTTGAAAAACGTCCAGAAATGATTGAAGCTACTGACTGAATGAAAGGAGCTGGCATCTCACTCTCTTTGAATCTTCTTTATCATGCTAAGAGGAGCAGGAAAAAGCAAAAAATTTCAGAATTGCACCTTGCAATGCGGAGAAATTACTGTTTGTGCATTTACAATATTCATTGATTTTTGCCATTGAAAAACATCCAGAAATGATTGAAGCTACTGACTGAATGAAAGGAGCTGGCATCTCACTCTCTTTGAATCTTCTTTATCATGCTAAGAGGAGCAGGAAAAAGCAAAAAATTTCAGAATTGCACCTTGCAATGCGGAGAAATTACTGTTTGTGCATTTACAATATTCATTGATTTTTGCCATTGTTAAACATCATGTTATTCATATACCAGAAATGATTGAAGCTACTGACTGAATGAAAGGAGCTGGCATCTCACTCTCTTTGAATCTTCTTTATCATGCTAAGAGGAGCAGGAAAAAGCAAAAAATTTCAGAATTGCACCTTGCAATGCGGAGAAATTACTGTTTGTGCATTTACAATATTCATTGATTTTTGCCATTGAAAAACGTCCAGAAATGTTTGAAGCTACTGACTGAATGAAAGGAGCTGGCATCTCACTCTCTTTGAATCTTCTTTATCATGCTAAGAGGAGCAGGAAAAAGCAAAAAATTTCAGAATTGCACCTTGCAATGCGGAGAAATTACTGTTTGTGCATTTACAATATTCATTGATTTTTGCCATTGAAAAACATCATGTTATTCATATACCAGAAATGATTGAAGCTACTGACTGAATGAAAGGAGCTGGCATCTCACTCTCTTTGAATCTTCTTTATCATGCTAAGAGGAGCAGGAAAAAGCAAAAAATTTCAGAATTGCACCTTGCAATGCGGAGAAATTACTGTTTGTGCATTTACAATATTCATTGATTTTTGCCATTGAAAAACGTCCAGAAATGATTGAAGCTACTGACTGAATGAAAGGAGCTGGCATCTCACTCTCTTTGAATCTTCTTTATCATGCTAAGAGGAGCAGGAAAAAGCAAAAAATTTCAGAATTGCACCTTGCAATGCGGAGAAATTACTGTTTGTGCATTTACAATATTCATTGATTTTTGCCATTGAAAAACATCATGTTATTCATATACCAGAAATGATTGAAGCTACTGACTGAATGAAAGGAGCTGGCATCTCACTCTCTTTGAATCTTCTTTTTCATGCTAAGAGGAGCAGGAAAAAGTAAAAAATTTCAGAATTGCACCTTGCAATGCGGAGAAATTACTGTTTGTGCATTTACAATATTCATTGATTTTTGCCATTGAAAAACGTCCAGAAATGATTGAAGCTACTGACTGAATGAAAGGAGCTGGCATCTCAGTCTCTTTGAATCTTCTTTATCATGCTAAGAGGAGCAGGAAAAAGCAAAAAATTTCAGAATTGCACCTTGCAATGCGGAGAAATTACTGTTTGTGCATTTACAATATTCATTGATTTTTGCCATTGAAAAACGTCCAGAAATGATTAAAGCTACTGACTGAATGAAAGGAGCTGGCATCTCAGTCTCTTTGAATCTTCTTTATCATGCTAAGAGGAGCAGGAAAAAGCAAAAAATTTCAGAATTGCACCTTGCAATGCGGAGAAATTACTGTTTGTGCATTTACAATATTCATTGATTTTTGCCATTGAAAAACGTCCAGAAATGATTGAAGCTACTGACTGAATGAAAGGAGCTGGCATCTCACTCTCTTTGAATCTTCTTTATCATGCTAAGAGGAGCAGGAAAAGGCAAAAAATTTCAGAATTGCACCTTGCAATGCGGAGAAATTACTGTTTGTGCATTTACAATATTCATTGATTTTTGCCATTGAAAAACATCATGTTATTCATATACCAGAAATGATTGAAGCTACTGACTGAATGAAAGGAGCTGGCATCTCACTCTCTTTGAATCTTCTTTATCATGCTAAGAGGAGCAGGAAAAAGCAAAAAATTTCAGAATTGCACCTTGCAATGCGGAGAAATTACTGTTTGTGCATTTACAATATTCATTGATTTTTGCCATTGAAAAACATCATGTTATTCATATACCAGAAATGATTGAAGCTACTGACTGAATGAAAGGAGCTGGCATCTCACTCTCTTTGAATCTTCTTTATCATGCTAAGAGGAGCAGGAAAAAGCAAAAAATTTCAGAATTGCACCTTGCAATGCGGAGAAATTACTGTTTGTGCATTTACAATATTCATTGATTTTTGCCATTGAAAAACGTCCAGAAATGATTGAAGCTACTGACTGAATGAAAGGAGCTGGCATCTCACTCTCTTTGAATCTTCTTTATCATGCTAAGAGGAGCAGGAAAAAGCAAAAAAATTCAGAATTGCACCTTGCAATGCGGAGAAATTACTGTTTGTGCATTTACAATATTCATTGATTTTTGCCATTGAAAAACATCATGTTATTCATATACCAGAAATGATTGAAGCTACTGACTGAATGAAAGGAGCTGGCATCTCACTCTCTTTGAATCTTCTTTTTCATGCTAAGAGGAGCAGGAAAAAGTAAAAAATTTCAGAATTGCACCTTGCAATGCGGAGAAATTACTGTTTGTGCATTTACAATATTCATTGATTTTTGCCAATGAAAAACGTCCAGAAATGATTGAAGCTACTGACTGAATGAAAGGAGCTGGCATCTCAGTCTCTTTGAATCTTCTTTATCATGCTAAGAGGAGCAGGAAAAAGCAAAAAATTTCAGAATTGCGCCTTGCAATACGGAGAAATTACTGTTTGTGCATTTACAATATTCATTGATTTTTGCCATTGAAAAACGTCCAGAAATGATTGAAGCTACTGACTGAATGAAAGGAGCTGGCATCTCACTCTCTTTGAATCTTCTTTATCATGCTAAGAGGAGCAGGAAAAAGCAAAAAATTTCAGAATTGCACCTTGCAATGCGGAGAAATTACTGTTTGTGCATTTACAATATTCATTGATTTTTGCCATTGAAAAACGTCCAGAAATGATTGAAGCTACTGACTGAATGAAAGGAGCTGGCATCTCACTCTCTTTGAATCTTCTTTATCATGCTAAGAGGAGCAGGAAAAAGCAAAAAATTTCAGAATTGCACCTTGCAATGCGGAGAAATTACTGTTTGTGCATTTACAATATTCATTGATTTTTGCCGTTGAAAAACGTCCAGAAATGATTGAAGCTACTGACTGAATGAAAGGAGCTGGCATCTCACTCTCTTTGAATCTTCTTTATCATGCTAAGAGGAGCAGGAAAAAGCAAAAAATTTCAGAATTGCACCTTGCAATGCGGAGAAATTACTGTTTGTGCATTTACAATATTCATTGATTTTTGCCATTGAAAAACATCCAGAAATGATTGAAGCTACTGACTGAATGAAAGGAGCTGGCATCTCACTCTCTTTGAATCTTCTTTATCATGCTAAGAGGAGCAGGAAAAAGCAAAAAATTTCAGAATTGCACCTTGCAATGCGGAGAAATTACTGTTTGTGCATTTACAATATTCATTGATTTTTGCCATTGTTAAACATCATGTTATTCATATACCAGAAATGATTGAAGCTACTGACTGAATGAAAGGAGCTGGCATCTCACTCTCTTTGAATCTTCTTTATCATGCTAAGAGGAGCAGGAAAAAGCAAAAAATTTCAGAATTGCACCTTGCAATGCGGAGAAATTACTGTTTGTGCATTTACAATATTCATTGATTTTTGCCATTGAAAAACGTCCAGAAATGTTTGAAGCTACTGACTGAATGAAAGGAGCTGGCATCTCACTCTCTTTGAATCTTCTTTATCATGCTAAGAGGAGCAGGAAAAAGCAAAAAATTTCAGAATTGCACCTTGCAATGTGGAGAAATTACTGTTTGTGCATTTACAATATTCATTGATTTTTGCCATTGAAAAACATCATGTTATTCATATACCAGAAATGATTGAAGCTACTGACTGAATGAAAGGAGCTGGCATCTCACTCTCTTTGAATCTTCTTTATCATGCTAAGAGGAGCAGGAAAAAGCAAAAAATTTCAGAATTGCACCTTGCAATGCGGAGAAATTACTGTTTGTGCATTTACAATATTCATTGATTTTTGCCATTGAAAAACGTCCAGAAATGATTGAAGCTACTGACTGAATGAAAGGAGCTGGCATCTCACTCTCTTTGAATCTTCTTTATCATGCTAAGAGGAGCAGGAAAAAGCAAAAAATTTCAGAATTGCACCTTGCAATGCGGAGAAATTACTGTTTGTGCATTTACAATATTCATTGATTTTTGCCATTGAAAAATGTCCAGAAATGTTTGAAGCTACTGACTGAATGAAAGGAGCTGGCATCTCACTCTCTTTGAATCTTCTTTATCATGCTAAGAGGAGCAGGAAAAAGCAAAAAATTTCAGAATTGCACCTTGCAATGCGGAGAAATTACTGTTTGTGCATTTACAATATTCATTGATTTTTGCCATTGAAAAACGTCCAGAAATGATTGAAGCTACTGACTGAATGAAAGGAGCTGGCATCTCACTCTCTTTGAATCTTCTTTATCATGCTAAGAGGAGCAGGAAAATGCAAAAAATTTCATAATTGCTTCTTGCAATGCGGAGAAATTACTGTTTGTGCATTTACAATATTCATTGATTTTTGCCATTGAAAAACATCATGTTATTCATATACCAGAAATGTTTGAAGCTACTGACTGAATGAAAGGAGCTGGCATGTCACTCTCTTTGAATCTTCTTTATCATGCTAAAAGGAGCAGGAAAAAGCAAAAAATTTCAGAATTGCACCTTGCAATGCGGAGAAATTACTGTTTGTGCATTTACAATATTCATTGATTTTTGCCATTGAAAAACGTCCAGAAATGATTGAAGCTACTGACTGAATGAAAGGAGCTGGCATCTCACTCTCTTTGAATCTTCTTTATCATGCTAAGAGGAGCAGGAAAAAGCAAAAAATTTCAGAATTGCACCTTGCAATGCGGAGAAATTACTGTTTGTGCATTTACAATATTCATTGATTTTTGCCATTGAAAAACATCATGTTATTCATATACCAGAAATGATTGAAGCTACTGACTGAATGAAAGGAGCTGGCATCTCACTCTCTTTGAATCTTCTTTATCATGCTAAGAGGAGCAGGAAAAAGCAAAAAATTTCAGAATTGCACCTTGCAATGCGGAGAAATTACTGTTTGTGCATTTACAATATTCATTGATTTTTGCCATTGAAAAACGTCCAGAAATGATTGAAGCTACTGACTGAATGAAAGGAGCTGGCATCTCACTCTCTTTGAATCTTCTTTATCATGCTAAGAGGAGCAGGAAAAAGCAAAAAATTTCAGAATTGCACCTTGCAATGCGGAGAAATTACTGTTTGTGCATTTACAATATTCATTGATTTTTGCCATTGAAAAACATCATGTTATTCATATACCAGAAATGTTTGAAGCTACTGACTGAATGAAAGGAGCTGGCATCTCACTCTCTTTGAATCTTCTTTATCATGCTAAGAGGAGCAGGAAAAAGCAAAAAATTTCAGAATTGCACCTTGCAATGCGGAGAAATTACTGTTTGTGCATTTACAATATTCATTGATTTTTGCCATTGAAAAACGTCCAGAAATGATTGAAGCTACTGACTGAATGAAAGGAGCTGGCATCTCACTCTCTTTGAATCTTCTTTATCATGCTAAGAGGAGCAGGAAAAGGCAAAAAATTTCAGAATTGCACCTTGCAATGCGGAGAAATTACTCTTTGTGCATTTACAATATTCATTGATTTTTGCCATTGAAAAACATCATGTTATTCATATACCAGAAATGTTTGAAGCTACTGACTGAATGAAAGGAGCTGGCATCTCACTCTCTTTGAATCTTCTTTATCATGCTAAGAGGAGCAGGAAAAAGCAAAAAATTTCAGAATTGCACCTTGCAATGCGAATAAATTACTGTTTGTGCATTTACAATATTCATTGATTTTTGCCATTGAAAAACATCATGTTATTCATATACCAGAAATGATTGAAGCTACTGACTGAATGAAAGGAGCTGGCATCTCACTCTCTTTGAATCTTCTTTATCATGCTAAGAGGAGCAGGAAAAAGCAAAAAATTTCAGAATTGCAACTTGCAATGCGGAGAAATTACTGTTTGTGCATTTACAATATTCATTGATTTTTGCCATTGAAAAACATCATGTTATTCATATACCAGAAATGATTGAAGCTACTGACTGAATGAAAGGAGCTGGCATCTCACTCTCTTTGAATCTTCTTTATCATGCTAAGAGGAGCAGGAAAAAGCAAAAAATTTCAGAATTGCACCTCGCAATGCGGAGAAATTACTGTTTGTGCATTTACAATATTCATTGATTTTTGCCATTGAAAAACGTCCAGAAATGATTGAAGCTACTGACTGAATGAAAGGAGCTGGCATCTCACTCTCTTTGAATCTTCTTTATCATGCTAAGAGGAGCAGGAAAAAGCAAAAAATTTCAGAATTGCACCTTGCAATGCGGAGAAATTGCTGTTTGTGCATTTACAAAATTCATTGATTTTTGCCATTGAAAAACATCATGTTATTCATATACCAGAAATGTTTGAAGCTACTGACTGAATGAAAGGAGCTGGCATCTCACTCTCTTTGAATCTTCTTTATCATGCTAAGAGGAGCAGGAAAAAGCAAAAAATTTCAGAATTGCACCTTGCAATGCGGAGAAATTACTGTTTGTGCATTTACAATATTCATTGATTTTTGCCATTGAAAAACGTCCAGAAATGATTGAAGCTACTGACTGAATGAAAGGAGCTGGCATCTCACTCTCTTTGAATCTTCTTTATCATGCTAAGAGGAGCAGGAAAAAGCAAAAAATTTCAGAATTGCACCTTGCAATGCGGAGAAATTACTGTTTGTGCATTTACAATATACATTGATTTTTGCCATTGAAAAACGTCCAGAAATGATTGAAGCTACTGACTGAATGAAAGGAGCTGGCATCTCACTCTCTTTGAATCTTCTTTATCATGCTAAGAGGAGCAGGAAAAAGCAAAAAATTTCAGAATTGCACCTTGCAATGCGGAGAAATTACTGTTTGTGCATTTACAATATACATTGATTTTTGCCATTGAAAAACGTCCAGAAATGATTGAAGCTACTGACTGAATGAAAGGAGCTGGCATCTCACTCTCTTTGAATCTTCTTTATCATGCTAAGAGGAGCAGGAAAAAGCAAAAAATTTCAGAATTGCACCTTGCAATGCGGAGAAATTACTGTTTGTGCATTTACAATATTCATTGATTTTTGCCATTGAAAAACGTCCAGAAATGATTGAAGCTACTGACTGAATGAAAGGAGCTGGCATCTCACTCTCTTTGAATCTTCTTTATCATGCTAAGAGGAGCAGGAAAAAGCAAAAAATTTCAGAATTGCACCTTGCAATGCGGAGAAATTACTGTTTGTGCATTTACAATATTCATTGATTTTTGCCATTGAAAAACGTCCAGAAATGATTGAACCTACCGACTGAATGAAAGGAGCTGGCATCTCACTCTCTTTGAATCTTCTTTATCATGCTAAGAGGAGCAGGAAAAAGCAAAAAATTTCAGAATTGCACCTTGCAATGCGGAGAAATTACTGTTTGTGCATTTACAATATTCATTGATTTTTGCCATTGAAAAACGTCCAGAAATGATTGAAGCTACTGACTGAATGAAAGGAGCTGGCATCTCACTCTCTTTGAATCTTCTTTATCATGCTAAGAGGAGCAGGAAAAAGCAAAAAATTTCAGAATTGCACCTTGCAATGCGGAGAAATTACTGTTTGTGCATTTACAATATTCATTGATTTTTGCCATTGAAAAACATCATGTTATTCATATACCAGAAATGTTTGAAGCTACTGACTGAATGAAAGGAGCTGGCATGTCACTCTCTTTGAATCTTCTTTATCATGCTAAGAGGAGCAGGAAAAAGCAAAAAATTTCAGAATTGCACCTTGCAATGCGGAGAAATTACTGTTTGTGCATTTACAATATTCATTGATTTTTGCCATTGAAAAACGTCCAGAAATGATTGAAGCTACTGACTGAATGAAAGGAGCTGGCATCTCACTCTCTTTGAATCTTCTTTATCATGATAAGAGGAGCAGGAAAAAGCAAAAAATTTCAGAATTGCACCTTGCAATGCGGAGAAATTACTGTTTGTGCATTTACAATATTCATTGATTTTTGCCATTGAAAAACATCATGTTATTCATATACCAGAAATGATTGAAGCTACTGACTGAATGAAAGGAGCTGGCATCTCACTCTCTTTGAATCTTCTTTATCATGCTAAGAGGAGCAGGAAAAAGCAAACAATTTCAGAATTGCACCTTGCAATGCGGAGAAATTACTGTTTGTGCATTTACAATATTCATTGATTTTTGCCATTGAAAAACGTCCAGAAATGATTGAAGCTACTGACTGAATGAAAGGAGCTGGCATCTCACTCTCTTTGAATCTTCTTTATCATGCTAAGAGGAGCAGGAAAAAGCAAAAAATTTCAGAATTGCACCTTGCAATGCGGAGAAATTACTGTTTGTGCATTTACAATATTCATTGATTTTTGCCATTGAAAAACATCATGTTATTCAAATACCAGAAATGTTTGAAGCTACTGACTGAATGAAAGGAGCTGGAATCTCACTCTCTTTGAATCTTCTTTATCATGCTAAGAGGAGCAGGAAAAAGCAAATAATTTCAGAATTGCACCTTGCAATGCGGAGAAATTACTGTTTGTGCATTTACAATATTCATTGATTTTTGCCATTGAAAAACATCATGTTATTCATATACCAGAAATGTTTGAAGCTACTGACTGAATGAAAGGAGCTGGCATCTCACTCTCTTTGAATCTTCTTTATCATGCTAAGAGGAGCAGGAAAAACCAAAAAATTTCAGAATTGCACCTTGCAATGCGAATAAATTACTGTTTGTGCATTTACAATATTCATTGATTTTTGCCATTGAAAAACATCATGTTATTCATATACCAGAAATGATTGAAGCTACTGACTGAATGAAAGGAGCTGGCATCTCACTCTCTTTGAATCTTCTTTACCATGCTAAGAGGAGCAGGAAAAAGCAAAACATTTCAGAATTGCACCTTGCAATGCGGAGAAATTACTGTTTGTGCATTTACAATATTCATTGATTTTTGCCATTGAAAAACATCATGTTATTCACATACCAGAAATGATTGAAGCTACTGACTGAATGAAAGGAGCTGGCATCTCACTCTCTTTGAATCTTCTTTATCATGCTAAGAGGAGCAGGAAAAAGCAAAAAATTTCAGAATTGCACCTCGCAATGCGGAGAAATTACTGTTTGTGCATTTACAATATTCATTGATTTTTGCCATTGAAAAACGTCCAGAAATGATTGAAGCTACTGACTGAATGAAAGGAGCTGGCATCTCACTCTCTTTGAATCTTCTTTATCATGCTAAGAGGAGCAGGAAAAAGCAAAAAATTTCAGAATTGCACCTTGCAATGCGGAGAAATTGCTGTTTGTGCATTTACAAAATTCATTGATTTTTGCCATTGAAAAACATCATGTTATTCATATACCAGAAATGTTTGAAGCTACTGACTGAATGAAAGGAGCTGGCATCTCACTCTCTTTGAATCTTCTTTATCATGCTAAGAGGAGCAGGAAAAAGCAAAAAATTTCAGAATTGCACCTTGCAATGCGGAGAAATTACTGTTTGTGCATTTACAATATTCATTGATTTTTGCCATTGAAAAACGTCCAGAAATGATTGAAGCTACTGACTGAATGAAAGGAGCTGGCATCTCACTCTCTTTGAATCTTCTTTATCATGCTAAGAGGAGCAGGAAAAAGCAAAAAATTTCAGAATTGCACCTTGCAATGCGGAGAAATTACTGTTTGTGCATTTACAATATACATTGATTTTTGCCATTGAAAAACGTCCAGAAATGATTGAAGCTACTGACTGAATGAAAGGAGCTGGCATCTCACTCTCTTTGAATCTTCTTTATCATGCTAAGAGGAGCAGGAAAAAGCAAAAAATTTCAGAATTGCACCTTGCAATGCGGAGAAATTACTGTTTGTGCATTTACAATATTCATTGATTTTTGCCGTTGAAAAAAGTCCAGAAATGATTGAAGCTACTGACTGAATGAAAGGAGCTGGCATCTCACTCTCTTTGAATCTTCTTTATCATGCTAAGAGGAGCAGGAAAAAGCAAAAAATTTCAGAATTGCACCTTGCAATGCGGAGAAATTACTGTTTGTGCATTTACAATATTCATTGATTTTTGCCATTGAAAAACATCATGTTATTCATATACCAGAAATGATTGAAGCTACTGACTGAATGAAAGGAGCTGGCATCTCACTCTCTTTGAATCTTCTTTATCATGCTAAGAGGAGCAGGAAAAAGCAAGAAATTTCAGAATTGCACCTTGCAATGCGGAGAAATTACTGTTTGTGCATTTACAATATTCATTGATTTTTGCCATTGAAAAACATCATGTTATTCATATACCAGAAATGTTTGAAGCTACTGACTGAATGAAAGGAGCTGGCAACTCACTCTCTTTGAATCTTCTTTATCATGCTAAGAGGAGCAGGAAAAAGCAAAAAATTTCAGAATTGCACCTTGCAATGCGGAGAAATTACTGTTTGTGCATTTACAATATTCATTGATTTTTGCCATTGAAAAACGTCCAGAAATGATTGAAGCTACTGACTGAATGAAAGGAGCTGGCATCTCACTCTCTTTGAATCTTCTTTATCATGCTAAGAGGAGCAGGAAAAAGCAAAAAATTTCAGAATTGCACCTTGCAATGCGGAGAAATTACTGTTTGTGCATTTACAATATACATTGATTTTTGCCATTGAAAAACGTCCAGAAATGATTGAAGCTACTGACTGAATGAAAGGAGCTGGCATCTCACTCTCTTTGAATCTTCTTTATCATGCTAAGAGGAGCAGGAAAAAGCAAAAAATTTCAGAATTGCACCTTGCAATGCGGAGAAATTACTGTTTGTGCATTTACAATATACATTGATTTTTGCCATTGAAAAACGTCCAGAAATGATTGAAGCTACTGACTGAATGAAAGGAGCTGGCATCTCACTCTCTTTGAATCTTCTTTATCATGCTAAGAGGAGCAGGAAAAAGCAAAAAATTTCAGAATTGCACCTTGCAATGCGGAGAAATTACTGTTTGTGCATTTACAATATACATTGATTTTTGCCATTGAAAAACGTCCAGAAATGATTGAAGCTACTGACTGAATGAAAGGAGCTGGCATCTCACTCTCTTTGAATCTTCTTTATCATGCTAAGAGGAGCAGGAAAAAGCAAAAAATTTCAGAATTGCACCTTGCAATGCGGAGAAATTACTGTTTGTGCATTTACAATATACATTGATTTTTGCCATTGAAAAACGTCCAGAAATGATTGAAGCTACTGACTGAATGAAAGGAGCTGGCATCTCACTCTCTTTGAATCTTCTTTATCATGCTAAGAGGAGCAGGAAAAAGCAAAATATTTCAGAATTGCACCTTGCAATGCGGAGAAATTACTGTTTGTGCATTTACAATATTCATTGATTTTTGCCATTGAAAAACGTCCAGAAATGATTGAAGCTACTGACTGAATGAAAGGAGCTGGCATCTCACTCTCTTTGAATCTTCTTTATCATGCTAAGAGGAGCAGGAAAAAGCAAAAAATTTCAGAATTGCACCTTGCAATGCGGAGAAATTACTGTTTGTGCATTTACAATATTCATTGATTTTTGCCATTGAAAAACGTCCAGAAATGATTGAACCTACCGACTGAATGAAAGGAGCTGGCATCTCACTCTCTTTGAATCTTCTTTATCATGCTAAGTGGAGCAGGAAAAAGCAAAAAATTTCAGAATTGCACCTTGCAATGCGGAGAAATTACTGTTTGTGCATTTACAATATTCATTGATTTTTGCCATTGAAAAACGTCCAGAAATGATTGAAGCTACTGACTGAATGAAAGGAGCTGGCATCTCACTCTCTTTGAATCTTCTTTATCATGCTAAGAGGAGCAGGAAAAAGCAAAAAATTTCAGAATTGCACCTTGCAATGCGGAGAAATTACTGTTTGTGCATTTACAATATTCATTGATTTTTGCCATTGAAAAACGTCCAGAAATGATTGAAGCTACTGACTGAATGAAAGGAGCTGGCATCTCACTCTCTTTGAATCTTCTTTATCATGCTAAGAGGAGCAGGAAAAAGCAAAAAATTTCAGAATTGCACCTTGCAATGCGGAGAAATTACTGTTTGTGCATTTACAATATTCATTGATTTTTGCCATTGAAAAACATCATGTTATTCATATACCAGAAATGTTTGAAGCTACTGACTGAATGAAAGGAGCTGGCATGTCACTCTCTTTGAATCTTCTTTATCATGCTAAGAGGAGCAGGAAAAAGCAAAAAATTTCAGAATTGCACCTTGCAATGCGGAGAAATTACTGTTTGTGCATTTACAATATTCATTGATTTTTGCCATTGAAAAACGTCCAGAAATGATTGAAGCTACTGACTGAATGAAAGGAGCTGGCATCTCACTCTCTTTGAATCTTCTTTATCATGCTAAGAGGAGCAGGAAAAAGCAAAAAATTTCAGAATTGCACCTTGCAATGCGGAGAAATTACTGTTTGTGCATTTACAATATTCATTGATTTTTGCCATTGAAAAACATCATGTTATTCATATACCAGAAATGATTGAAGCTACTGACTGAATGAAAGGAGCTGGCATCTCACTCTCTTTGAATCTTCTTTATCATGCTAAGAGGAGCAGGAAAAAGCAAACAATTTCAGAATTGCACCTTGCAATGCGGAGAAATTACTGTTTGTGCATTTACAATATTCATTGATTTTTGCCATTGAAAAACGTCCAGAAATGATTGAAGCTACTGACTGAATGAAAGGAGCTGGCATCTCACTCTCTTTGAATCTTCTTTATCATGCTAAGAGGAGCAGGAAAAAGCAAAAAATTTCAGAATTGCACCTTGCAATGCGGAGAAATTACTGTTTGTGCATTTACAATATTCATTGATTTTTGCCATTGAAAAACATCATGTTATTCAAATACCAGAAATGTTTGAAGCTACTGACTGAATGAAAGGAGCTGGAATCTCACTCTCTTTGAATCTTCTTTATCATGCTAAGAGGAGCAGGAAAAAGCAAATAATTTCAGAATTGCACCTTGCAATGCGGAGAAATTACTGTTTGTGCATTTACAATATTCATTGATTTTTGCCATTGAAAAACATCATGTTATTCATATACCAGAAATGTTTGAAGCTACTGACTGAATGAAAGGAGCTGGCATCTCACTCTCTTTGAATCTTCTTTATCATGCTAAGAGGAGCAGGAAAAACCAAAAAATTTCAGAATTGCACCTTGCAATGCGAATAAATTACTGTTTGTGCATTTACAATATTCATTGATTTTTGCCATTGAAAAACATCATGTTATTCATATACCAGAAATGATTGAAGCTACTGACTGAATGAAAGGAGCTGGCATCTCACTCTCTTTGAATCTTCTTTACCATGCTAAGAGGAGCAGGAAAAAGCAAAACATTTCAGAATTGCACCTTGCAATGCGGAGAAATTACTGTTTGTGCATTTACAATATTCATTGATTTTTGCCATTGAAAAACATCATGTTATTCACATACCAGAAATGATTGAAGCTACTGACTGAATGAAAGGAGCTGGCATCTCACTCTCTTTGAATCTTCTTTATCATGCTAAGAGGAGCAGGAAAAAGCAAAAAATTTCAGAATTGCACCTCGCAATGCGGAGAAATTACTGTTTGTGCATTTACAATATTCATTGATTTTTGCCATTGAAAAACGTCCAGAAATGATTGAAGCTACTGACTGAATGAAAGGAGCTGGCATCTCACTCTCTTTGAATCTTCTTTATCATGCTAAGAGGAGCAGGAAAAAGCAAAAAATTTCAGAATTGCACCTTGCAATGCGGAGAAATTGCTGTTTGTGCATTTACAAAATTCATTGATTTTTGCCATTGAAAAACATCATGTTATTCATATACCAGAAATGTTTGAAGCTACTGACTGAATGAAAGGAGCTGGCATCTCACTCTCTTTGAATCTTCTTTATCATGCTAAGAGGAGCAGGAAAAAGCAAAAAATTTCAGAATTGCACCTTGCAATGCGGAGAAATTACTGTTTGTGCATTTACAATATTCATTGATTTTTGCCATTGAAAAACGTCCAGAAATGATTGAAGCTACTGACTGAATGAAAGGAGCTGGCATCTCACTCTCTTTGAATCTTCTTTATCATGCTAAGAGGAGCAGGAAAAAGCAAAAAATTTCAGAATTGCACCTTGCAATGCGGAGAAATTACTGTTTGTGCATTTACAATATACATTGATTTTTGCCATTGAAAAACGTCCAGAAATGATTGAAGCTACTGACTGAATGAAAGGAGCTGGCATCTCACTCTCTTTGAATCTTCTTTATCATGCTAAGAGGAGCAGGAAAAAGCAAAAAATTTCAGAATTGCACCTTGCAATGCGGAGAAATTACTGTTTGTGCATTTACAATATTCATTGATTTTTGCCGTTGAAAAAAGTCCAGAAATGATGGAAGCTACTGACTGAATGAAAGGAGCTGGCATCTCACTCTCTTTGAATCTTCTTTATCATGCTAAGAGGAGCAGGAAAAAGCAAAAAATTTCAGAATTGCACCTTGCAATGCGGAGAAATTACTGTTTGTGCATTTACAATATTCATTGATTTTTGCCATTGAAAAACATCATGTTATTCATATACCAGAAATGATTGAAGCTACTGACTGAATGAAAGGAGCTGGCATCTCACTCTCTTTGAATCTTCTTTATCATGCTAAGAGGAGCAGGAAAAAGCAAGAAATTTCAGAATTGCACCTTGCAATGCGGAGAAATTACTGTTTGTGCATTTACAATATTCATTGATTTTTGCCATTGAAAAACATCATGTTATTCATATACCAGAAATGTTTGAAGCTACTGACTGAATGAAAGGAGCTGGCAACTCACTCTCTTTGAATCTTCTTTATCATGCTAAGAGGAGCAGGAAAAAGCAAAAAATTTCAGAATTGCACCTTGCAATGCGGAGAAATTACTGTTTGTGCATTTACAATATTCATTGATTTTTGCCATTGAAAAACGTCCAGAAATGATTGAAGCTACTGACTGAATGAAAGGAGCTGGCATCTCACTCTCTTTGAATCTTCTTTATCATGCTAAGAGGAGCAGGAAAAAGCAAAAAATTTCAGAATTGCACCTTGCAATGCGGAGAAATTACTGTTTGTGCATTTACAATATACATTGATTTTTGCCATTGAAAAACGTCCAGAAATGATTGAAGCTACTGACTGAATGAAAGGAGCTGGCATCTCACTCTCTTTGAATCTTCTTTATCATGCTAAGAGGAGCAGGAAAAAGCAAAAAATTTCAGAATTGCACCTTGCAATGCGGAGAAATTACTGTTTGTGCATTTACAATATACATTGATTTTTGCCATTGAAAAACGTCCAGAAATGATTGAAGCTACTGACTGAATGAAAGGAGCTGGCATCTCACTCTCTTTGAATCTTCTTTATCATGCTAAGAGGAGCAGGAAAAAGCAAAAAATTTCAGAATTGCACCTTGCAATGCGGAGAAATTACTGTTTGTGCATTTACAATATACATTGATTTTTGCCATTGAAAAACGTCCAGAAATGATTGAAGCTACTGACTGAATGAAAGGAGCTGGCATCTCACTCTCTTTGAATCTTCTTTATCATGCTAAGAGGAGCAGGAAAAAGCAAAAAATTTCAGAATTGCACCTTGCAATGCGGAGAAATTACTGTTTGTGCATTTACAATATACATTGATTTTTGCCATTGAAAAACGTCCAGAAATGATTGAAGCTACTGACTGAATGAAAGGAGCTGGCATCTCACTCTCTTTGAATCTTCTTTATCATGCTAAGAGGAGCAGGAAAAAGCAAAATATTTCAGAATTGCACCTTGCAATGCGGAGAAATTACTGTTTGTGCATTTACAATATTCATTGATTTTTGCCATTGAAAAACGTCCAGAAATGATTGAAGCTACTGACTGAATGAAAGGAGCTGGCATCTCACTCTCTTTGAATCTTCTTTATCATGCTAAGAGGAGCAGGAAAAAGCAAAAAATTTCAGAATTGCACCTTGCAATGCGGAGAAATTACTGTTTGTGCATTTACAATATTCATTGATTTTTGCCATTGAAAAACGTCCAGAAATGATTGAACCTACCGACTGAATGAAAGGAGCTGGCATCTCACTCTCTTTGAATCTTCTTTATCATGCTAAGTGGAGCAGGAAAAAGCAAAAAATTTCAGAATTGCACCTTGCAATGCGGAGAAATTACTGTTTGTGCATTTACAATATTCATTGATTTTTGCCATTGAAAAACGTCCAGAAATGATTGAAGCTACTGACTGAATGAAAGGAGCTGGCATCTCACTCTCTTTGAATCTTCTTTATCATGCTAAGAGGAGCAGGAAAAAGCAAAAAATTTCAGAATTGCACCTTGCAATGCGGAGAAATTACTGTTTGTGCATTTACAATATTCATTGATTTTTGCCATTGAAAAACATCATGTTATTCATATACCAGAAATGTTTGAAGCTACTGACTGAATGAAAGGAGCTGGCATGTCACTCTCTTTGAATCTTCTTTATCATGCTAAGAGGAGCAGGAAAAAGCAAAAAATTTCAGAATTGCACCTTGCAATGCGGAGAAATTACTGTTTGTGCATTTACAATATACATTGATTTTTGCCATTGAAAAACGTCCAGAAATGATTGAAGCTACTGACTGAATGAAAGGAGCTGGCATCTCACTCTCTTTGAATCTTCTTTATCATGCTAAGAGGAGCAGGAAAAAGCAAAAAATTTCAGAATTGCACCTTGCAATGCGGAGAAATTACTGTTTGTGCATTTACAATATACATTGATTTTTGCCATTGAAAAACGTCCAGAAATGATTGAAGCTACTGACTGAATGAAAGGAGCTGGCATCTCACTCTCTTTGAATCTTCTTTATCATGCTAAGAGGAGCAGGAAAAAGCAAAAAATTTCAGAATTGCACCTTGCAATGCGGAGAAATTACTGTTTGTGCATTTACAATATTCATTGATTTTTGCCATTGAAAAACGTCCAGAAATGATTGAAGCTACTGACTGAATGAAAGGAGCTGGCATCTCACTCTCTTTGAATCTTCTTTATCATGCTAAGAGGAGCAGGAAAAAGCAAAAAATTTCAGAATTGCACCTTGCAATGCGGAGAAATTACTGTTTGTGCATTTACAATATTCATTGATTTTTGCCATTGAAAAACGTCCAGAAATGATTGAACCTACCGACTGAATGAAAGGAGCTGGCATCTCACTCTCTTTGAATCTTCTTTATCATGCTAAGAGGAGCAGGAAAAAGCAAAAAATTTCAGAATTGCACCTTGCAATGCGGAGAAATTACTGTTTGTGCATTTACAATATTCATTGATTTTTGCCATTGAAAAACGTCCAGAAATGATTGAAGCTACTGACTGAATGAAAGGAGCTGGCATCTCACTCTCTTTGAATCTTCTTTATCATGCTAAGAGGAGCAGGAAAAAGCAAAAAATTTCAGAATTGCACCTTGCAATGCGGAGAAATTGCTGTTTGTGCATTTACAATATTCATTGATTTTTGCCATTGAAAAACATCATGTTATTCATATACCAGAAATGTTTGAAGCTACTGACTGAATGAAAGGAGCTGGCATGTCACTCTCTTTGAATCTTCTTTATCATGCTAAGAGGAGCAGGAAAAAGCAAAAAATTTCAGAATTGCACCTTGCAATGCGGAGAAATTACTGTTTGTGCATTTACAATATTCATTGATTTTTGCCATTGAAAAACGTCCAGAAATGATTGAAGCTACTGACTGAATGAAAGGAGCTGGCATCTCACTCTCTTTGAATCTTCTTTATCATGCTAAGAGGAGCAGGAAAAAGCAAAAAATTTCAGAATTGCACCTTGCAATGCGGAGAAATTACTGTTTGTGCATTTACAATATTCATTGATTTTTGCCATTGAAAAACATCATGTTATTCATATACCAGAAATGATTGAAGCTACTGACTGAATGAAAGGAGCTGGCATCTCACTCTCTTTGAATCTTCTTTATCATGCTAAGAGGAGCAGGAAAAAGCAAACAATTTCAGAATTGCACCTTGCAATGCGGAGAAATTACTGTTTGTGCATTTACAATATTCATTGATTTTTGCCATTGAAAAACGTCCAGAAATGATTGAAGCTACTGACTGAATGAAAGGAGCTGGCATCTCACTCTCTTTGAATCTTCTTTATCATGCTAAGAGGAGCAGGAAAAAGCAAAAAATTTCAGAATTGCACCTTGCAATGCGGAGAAATTACTGTTTGTGCATTTACAATATTCATTGATTTTTGCCATTGAAAAACATCATGTTATTCATATACCAGAAATGTTTGAAGCTACTGACTGAATGAAAGGAGCTGGAATCTCACTCTCTTTGAATCTTCTTTATCATGCTAAGAGGAGCAGGAAAAAGCAAAAAATTTCAGAATTGCACCTTGCAATGCGGAGAAATTACTGTTTGTGCATTTACAATATTCATTGATTTTTGCCATTGAAAAACGTCCAGAAATGATTGAAGCTACTGACTGAATGAAAGGAGCTGGCATCTCACTCTCTTTGAATCTTCTTTATCATGCTAAGAGGAGCAGGAAAAGGCAAAAAATTTCAGAATTGCACCTTGCAATGCGGAGAAATTACTGTTTTTGCATTTACAATATTCATTGATTTTTGCCATTGAAAAACATCATGTTATTCATATACCAGAAATGTTTGAAGCTACTGACTGAATGAAAGGAGCTGGCATCTCACTCTCTTTGAATCTTCTTTATCATGCTAAGAGGAGCAGGAAAAACCAAAAAATTTCAGAATTGCACCTTGCAATGCGAATAAATTACTGTTTGTGCATTTACAATATTCATTGATTTTTGCCATTGAAAAACATCATGTTATTCATATACCAGAAATGATTGAAGCTACTGACTGAATGAAAGGAGCTGGCATCTCACTCTCTTTGAATCTTCTTTATCATGCTAAGAGGAGCAGGAAAAAGCAAAACATTTCAGAATTGCACCTTGCAATGCGGAGAAATTACTGTTTGTGCATTTACAATATTCATTGATTTTTGCCATTGAAAAACATCATGTTATTCACATACCAGAAATGATTGAAGCTACTGACTGAATGAAAGGAGCTGGCATCTCACTCTCTTTGAATCTTCTTTATCATGCTTTGAGGAGCAGGAAAAAGCAAAAAATTTCAGAATTGCACCTCGCAATGCGGAGAAATTACTGTTTGTGCATTTACAATATTCATTGATTTTTGCCATTGAAAAACGTCCAGAAATGATTGAAGCTACTGACTGAATGAAAGGAGCTGGCATCTCACTCTCTTTGAATCTTCTTTATCATGCTAAGAGGAGCAGGAAAAAGCAAAAAATTTCAGAATTGCACCTTGCAATGCGGAGAAATTGCTGTTTGTGCATTTACAAAATTCATTGATTTTTCCATTGAAAAACATCATGTTATTCATATACCAGAAATGTTTGAAGCTACTGACTGAATGAAAGGAGCTGGCATCTCACTCTCTTTGAATCTTCTTTATCATGCTAAGAGGAGCAGGAAAAAGCAAAAAATTTCAGAATTGCACCTTGCAATGCGGAGAAATTACTGTTTGTGCATTTACAATATTCATTGATTTTTGCCATTGAAAAACGTCCAGAAATGATTGAAGCTACTGACTGAATGAAAGGAGCTGGCATCTCACTCTCTTTGAATCTTCTTTATCATGCTAAGAGAAGCAGGAAAAAGCAAAAAATTTCAGAATTGCACCTTGCAATGCGGAGAAATTACTGTTTGTGCATTTACAATATACATTGATTTTTGCCATTGAAAAACGTCCAGAAATGATTGAAGCTACTGACTGAATGAAAGGAGCTGGCATCTCACTCTCTTTGAATCTTCTTTATCATGCTAAGAGGAGCAGGAAAAAGCAAAAAATTTCAGAATTGCACCTTGCAATGCGGAGAAATTACTGTTTGTGCATTTACAATATTCATTGATTTTTGCCGTTGAAAAAAGTCCAGAAATGATTGAAGCTACTGACTGAATGAAAGGAGCTGGCATCTCACTCTCTTTGAATCTTCTTTATCATGCTAAGAGGAGCAGGAAAAAGCAAAAAATTTCAGAATTGCACCTTGCAATGCGGAGAAATTACTGTTTGTGCATTTACAATATTCATTGATTTTTGCCATTGAAAAACATCATGTTATTCATATACCAGAAATGATTGAAGCTACTGACTGAATGAAAGGAGCTGGCATCTCACTCTCTTTGAATCTTCTTTATCATGCTAAGAGGAGCAGGAAAAAGCAAGAAATTTCAGAATTGCACCTTGCAATGCGGAGAAATTACTGTTTGTGCATTTACAATATTCATTGATTTTTGCCATTGAAAAACATCATGTTATTCATATACCAGAAATGTTTGAAGCTACTGACTGAATGAAAGGAGCTGGCATCTTACTCTCTTTGAATCTTCTTTATCATGCTAAGAGGAGCAGGAAAAAGCAAAAAATTTCAGAATTGCACCTTGCAATGTGGAGAAATTACTGTTTGTGCATTTACAATATTCATTGATTTTTACCATTGAAAAACGTCCAGAAATGATTGAAGCTACTGACTGAATGAAAGTAGCTGCCATCTCACTCTCTTTGAATCTTTTTTATCATGCTAAGAGGAGCAAGAAAAAGCAAAAAATTTCAGACTTGCACCTTGCAATGCGGAGAAATTACTGTTTGTGCATTTACAATATTCATTGATTTTTGCCATTGAAAAACGTCCAGAAATGATTGAAGCTACTGACTGAATGAAAGGAGCTGGCATCTCACTCTCTTTGAATCTTCTTTATCATGCTAAGAGGAGCAGGAAAAAGCAAAAAATTTCAGAATTGCACCTTGCAATGCGGAGAAATTACAGTTTGTGCATTTACAATATTCATTGATTTTTGCCATTGAGAAACGTCCAGAAATGATTGAAGCTACTGACTGAATGAAAGGAGCTGGCATCTCACTCTCTTTGAATCTTCTTTATCATGCTAAGAGGAACAGGAAAAAGCAAAAAATTTCAGAATTGCACCTTGCAATGCGGAGAAATTACTGTTTGTGCATTTACAATATTCATTGATTTTTGCCATTGAAAAACATCATGTTATTTATATACCAGAAATGTTTGAAGCTACTGACTGAATGAAAGGAGCTGGCATCTCACTCTCTTTGAATCTTCTTTATCATGCTAAGAGGAGCAGGAAAAAGCAAAAAATTTCAGAATTGCACCTTGCAATGTGGAGAAATTACTGTTTGTGCATTTACAATATTCATTGATTTTTACCATTGAAAAACGTCCAGAAATGATTGAAGCTACTGACTGAATGAAAGTAGCTGGCATCTCACTCTCTTTGAATTTTCTTTATCATGCTAAGAGGAGCAGGAAAAAGCAAAAAATTTCAGACTTGCACCTTGCAATGCGGAGAAATTACTGTTTGTGCATTTACAATATTCATTGATTTTTGCCATTGAAAAACATCATGTTATTCATATACCAGAAATGTTTGAAGCTACTGACTGAATGAAAGGAGCTGGCATCTCACTCTCTTTGAATCTTCTTTATCATGATAAGAGGAGCAGGAAAAAGCAAAAAATTTCAGAATTGCACCTTGCAATGCGGAGAAATTACTGTTTGTGCATTTACAATATTCATTGATTTTTGCCATTGAAAAACATCATGTTATTCATATACAAGAAATGTTTGAAGCTACTGACTGAATGAAAGGAGCTGGCATCTCAATCTCTTTGAATCTTCTTTATCATGCTAAGAGGAGCAGGAAAAAGCAAAAAATTTCAGAATTGCACCTTGCAATGTGGAGAAATTAATGTTTGTGCATTTACAATATTCATTGATTTTTACCATTGAAAAACGTCCAGAAATGATTGAAGCTACTGACTGAATGAAAGTAGCTGGCATCTCACTCTCTTTGAATCTTCTTTATCATGCTAAGAGGAGCAGGAAAAAGCAAAAAATTTCAGACTTGCACCTTGCAATGCGGAGAAATTACTATTTGTGCATTTACAATATTCATTGATTTTTGCCATTGAAAAACATCATGTTATTCATATACCAGAAATGTTTGAAGCTACTGACTGAATGAAAGGAGCTGGCATCTCACTCTCTTTGAATCTTCTTTATCATGCTAAGAGGAGCAGGAAAAAGCAAAAAATTTCAGAATTGCACCTTGCAATGCGGAGAAATTACTGTTTGTGCATTTACAATATTCATTGATTTTTGCCATTGAAAAACATCATGTTATTCATATACCAGAAATGTTTGAAGCTACTGACTGAATGAAAGGAGCTGACATCTCACTCTCTTTGAATCTTCTTTATCATGCTAAGAGGAGCAGGAAAAAGCAAAAAATTTCAGAATTGCACCTTGCAATGCGGAGAAATTACTGTTTGTGCATTTACAATATTCATTGATTTTTGCCATTGAAAAATGTCCAGAAATGATTGAAGCTACTGACTGAATGAAAGGAGCTGGCATCTCACTCTCTTTGAATCATGCTAAGAGGAGCAGGAAAAAGCAAAAAATTTCAGAATTGCACCTTGCAATGCGGAGAAATTACTGTTTGTGCATTTACAATATTCATTGATTTTTGCCATTGAAAAACATCATGTTATTCATATACCAGAAATGTTTGAAGCTACTGACTGAATGAAAGGAGCTGGCATCTCACTCTCTTTGAATCTTCTTTATCATGCTAAGAGGAGCAGGAAAAAGCAAAAAATTTCAGAATTGCACCTTGCAATGCGGAGAAATTACTGTTTGTGCATTTACAATATTCATTGATTTTTGCCATTGAAAAACGTCCAGAAATGATTGAAGCTACTGACTGAATGAAAGGAGCTGGCATCTCACTCTCTTTGAATCTTCTTTATCATGCTAAGAGGAGCAGGAAAAAGCAAAAAATTTCAGAATTGCACCTTGCAATGCGGAGAAATTACTGTTTGTGCATTTACAATATTCATTGATTTTTGCCATTGAAAAACGTCCAGAAATGATTGAAGCTACTGACTGAATGAAAGGAGCTGGCATCTCACTCTCTTTGAATCTTCTTTATCATGCTAAGAGGAGCAGGAAAAAGCAAAAAATTTCAGAATTGCACCTTGCAATGCGGAGAAATTACTGTTTGTGCATTTACAATATTCATTGATTTTTGCCATTGAAAAACATGTTATTCATATACCAGAAATGTTTGAAGCTACTGACTGAATGAAAGGAGCTGGCACCTCACTCTCTTTGAATCTTCTTTATCATGCTAAGAGGAGCGGGAAAAAGCAAAAAATTTCAGAATTGCACCTTGCAATGCGGAAAAATTACTGTTTGTGCATTTACAATATTCATTGATTTTTGCCATTGAAAAACGTCCAGAAATGATTGAAGGTACTGACTGAATGAAAGGAGCTGGCATCTCACTCTCTTTGAATCTTCTTTATCATGCTAAGAGGAGCAGGAAAAAGCAAAAAATTTCAGAATTGCACCTTGCAATGCGGAGAAATTACTGTTTGTGCATTTACAATATTCACTGATTTTTGCCATTGAAAAACGTCCAGAAATGATTGAAGCTACTGACTGAATGAAAGGAGCTGGCATCTCACTCTCTTTGAATCTTCTTTATCATGCTAAGAGGAGCAGGAAAAAGCAAAAAATTTCAGAATTGCACCTTGCAATGCGGAGAAATTACAGTTTGTGCATTTACAATATTCATTGATTTTTGCCATTGAAAAACATCCAGAAATGATTGAAGCTACTGACTGAATGAAAGGAGCTGGCATCTCACTCTCTTTGAATCTTCTTTATCATGCTAAGAGGAGCAGGAAAAAGCAAAAAATTTCAGAATTGCACCTTGCAATGCGGAGAAATTACTGTTTGTGCATTTACAATATTCATTGATTTTTGCCATTGAAAAACGTCCAGAAATGATTGAAGCTACTGACTGAATGAAAGGAGCTGGCATCTCACTCTCTTTGAATCTTCTTTATCATGCTAAGAGGAGCAGGAAAAAGCAAAAAATTTCAGAATTGCACCTTGCAATGCGGAGAAATTACTGTTTGTGCATTTACAATATTCATTGATTTTTGCCATTGAAAAACATGTTATTCATATACCAGAAATGTTTGAAGCTACTGACTGAATGAAAGGAGCTGGCACCTCACTCTCTTTGAATCTTCTTTATCATGCTAAGAGGAGCGGGAAAAAGCAAAAAATTTCAGAATTGCACCTTGCAATGCGGAAAAATTACTGTTTGTGCATTTACAATATTCATTGATTTTTGCCATTGAAAAACGTCCAGAAATGATTGAAGGTACTGACTGAATGAAAGGAGCTGGCATCTCACTCTCTTTGAATCTTCTTTATCATGCTAAGAGGAGCAGGAAAAAGCAAAAAATTTCAGAATTGCACCTTGCAATGCGGAGAAATTACTGTTTGTGCATTTACAATATTCACTGATTTTTGCCATTGAAAAACGTCCAGAAATGATTGAAGCTACTGACTGAATGAAAGGAGCTGGCATCTCACTCTCTTTGAATCTTCTTTATCATGCTAAGAGGAGCAGGAAAAAGCAAAAAATTTCAGAATTGCACCTTGCAATGCGGAGAAATTACAGTTTGTGCATTTACAATATTCATTGATTTTTGCCATTGAAAAACATCCAGAAATGATTGAAGCTACTGACTGAATGAAAGGAGCTGGCATCTCACTCTCTTTGAATCTTCTTTATCATGCTAAGAGGAGCAGGAAAAAGCAAAAAATTTCAGAATTGCACCTTGCAATGCGGAGAAATTACTGTTTGTGCATTTACAATATTCATTGATTTTTGCCATTGAAAAACATCATGTTATTCATATACCAGAAATGTTTGAAGCTACTGACTGAATGAAAGGAGCTGGCATCTCACTCTCTTTGAATCTTCTTTATCATGCTAAGAGGAGCAGGAAAAAGCAAAAAATTTCAGAATTGCACCTTGCAATGTGGAGAAATTACTGTTTGTGCATTTACAATATTCATTGATTTTTACCATTGAAAAACGTCCAGAAATGATTGAAGCTACTGACTGAATGAAAGTAGCTGGCATCTCACTCTCTTTGAATCTTCTTTATCATGCTAAGAGGAGCAGGAAAAAGCAAAAAATTTCAGACTTGCACCTTGCAATGCGGAGAAATTACTGTTTGTGCATTTACAATATTCATTGATTTTTGCCATTGAAAAACATCATGTTATTCATATACCAGAAATGTTTGAAGCTACTGACTGAATGAAAGGAGCTGGCATCTCACTCTCTTTGAATCTTCTTTATCATGCTAAGAGGAGCAGGAAAAAGCAAAAAATTTCAGAATTGCACCTTGCAATGCGGAGAAATTACTGTTTGTGCATTTACAATATTCATTGATTTTTGCCATTGAAAAACATCATGTTATTCATATACCAGAAATGTTTGAAGCTACTGACTGAATGAAAGGAGCTGGCATCTCAATCTCTTTGAATCTTCTTTATCATGCTAAGAGAAGCAGGATAAAGCAAAAAATTTCAGAATTGCACCTTGCAATGTGGAGAAATTACTGTTTGTGCATTTACAATATTCATTGATTTTTACCATTGAAAAACGTCCAGAAATGATTGAAGCTACTGACTGAATGAAAGTAGCTGGCATCTCACTCTCTTTGAATCTTCTTTATCATGCTAAGAGGAGCAGGAAAAAGCAAAAAATTTCAGACTTGCACCCTGCAATGCGGAGAAATTACTGTTTGTGCATTTACAATATTCATTGATTTTTGCCATTGAAAAACATCATGTTATTCATATACCAGAAATGTTTGAAGCTACTGACTGAATGAAAGGAGCTGGCATCTCACTCTCTTTGAATCTTCTTTATCATGCTAAGAGGAGCAGGAAAAAGCAAAAAATTTCAGACTTGCACCTTGCAATGCGGAGAAATTACTGTTTGTGCATTTACAATATTCATTGATTTTTGCCATTGAAAAACATCATGTTATTCATATACCAAAAATGTTTGAAGCTACTGACTGAATGAAAGGAACTGGCATCTCACTCTCTTTGAATCTTCTTTATCATGCTAAGAGGAGCAGGAAAAAGCAAAAAATTTCAGAATTGCACCTTGCAATGCGGAGAAATTACTGTTTGTGCATTTACAATATTCATTGATTTTTGCCATTGAAAAACGTCCAGAAATGATTGAAGGTACTGACTGAATGAAAGGAGCTGGCATCTCACTCTCTTTGAATCTTCTTTATCATTCTAAGAGGAGCAGGAAAAAGCAAAAAATTTCAGAATTGCACCTTGCAATGCGGAGAAATTACTGTTTGTGCATTTACAATATTCATTGATTTTTGCCATTGAAAAACGTCCAGAAATGATTGAAGCTACTGACTCAATGAATGGAGCTGGCATCTCACTCTCTTTGAATCTTCTTTATCATGCTAAGAGGAGCAGGAAAAAGCAAAAAATTTCAGAATTGCACCTTGCAATGCGGAGAAATTACAGTTTGTGCATTTACAATATTCATTGATTTTTGCCATTGAAAAACGTCCAGAAATGATTGAAGCTACTGACTGAATGAAAGGAGCTGGCATCTCACTCTCTTTGAATCTTCTTTATCATGCTAAGAGGAGCAGGAAAAAGCAAAAAATTTCAGAATTGCACCTTGCAATGCGGAGAAATTACTGTTTGTGCATTTACAATATTCGTTGATTTTTGCCATTGAAAAACGTCCAGAAATGATTGAAGCTACTGACTGAATGAAAGGAGCTGGCATCTCACTCTCTTTGAATCTTCTTTATCATGCTAAGAGGAGCAGGAAAAAGCAAAAAATTTCAGAATTGCACCTTGCAATGCGGAGAAATTACAGTTTGTGCATTTACAATATTCATTGATTTTTGCCATTGAAAAACGTCCAGAAATGATTGAAGCTACTGACTGAATGAAAGGAGCTGGCATCTCACCCTCTTTGAATCTTCTTTATCATGCTAAGAGGAGCAGGAAAAAGCAAAAAATTTCAGAATTGCACCTTGCAATGCGGAGAAATTACTGTTTGTGCATTTACAATATTCATTGATTTTTGCCATTGAAAAACATGTTATTCATATACCAGAAATGTTTGAAGCTCCTGACTGAATGAAAGGAGCTGGCACCTCACTCTCTTTGAATCTTCTTTATCATGCTAAGAGGAGCAGGAAAAAGCAAAAAATTTCAGAATTGCACCTTGCAATGCGGAGAAATTACTGTTTGTGCATTTACAATATTCATTGATTTTTGCCATTGAAAAACGTCCAGAAATGATTGAAGCTACTGACTGAATGAAAGGAGCTGGCATCTCACTCTCTTTGAATCTTCTTTATCATTCTAAGAGGAGCAGGAAAAAGCAAAAAATTTCAGAATTGCACCTTGCAATGCGGAGAAATTACTGTTTGTGCATTTACAATATTCATTGATTTTTGCCATTGAAAAACGTCCAGAAATGATTGAAGCTACTGACTCAATGAATGGAGCTGGCATCTCACTCTCTTTGAATCTTCTTTATCATGCTAAGAGGAGCAGGAAAAAGCAAAAAATTTCAGAATTGCACCTTGCAATGCGGAGAAATTACAGTTTGTGCATTTACAATATTCATTGATTTTTGCCATTGAAAAACGTCCAGAAATGATTGAAGCTACTGACTGAATGAAAGGAGCTGGCATCTCACTCTCTTTGAATCTTCTTTATCATGCTAAGAGGAGCAGGAAAAAGCAAAAAATTTCAGAATTGCACCTTGCAATGCGGAGAAATTACTGTTTGTGCATTTACAATATTCGTTGATTTTTGCCATTGAAAAACGTCCAGAAATGATTGAAGCTACTGACTGAATGAAAGGAGCTGGCATCTCACTCTCTTTGAATCTTCTTTATCATGCTAAGAGGAGCAGGAAAAAGCAAAAAATTTCAGAATTGCACCTTGCAATGCGGAGAAATTACAGTTTGTGCATTTACAATATTCATTGATTTTTGCCATTGAAAAACGTCCAGAAATGATTGAAGCTACTGACTGAATGAAAGGAGCTGGCATCTCACTCTCTTTGAATCTTCTTTATCATGCTAAGAGGAGCAGGAAAAAGCAAAAAATTTCAGAATTGCACCTTGCAATGCGGAGAAATTACTGTTTGTGCATTTACAAAATTCATTGATTTTTGCCATTGAAAAACATGTTATTCATATACCAGAAATGTTTGAAGCTCCTGACTGAATGAAAGGAGCTGGCACCTCACTCTCTTTGAATCTTCTTTATCATGCTAAGAGGAGCAGGAAAAAGCAAAAAATTTCAGAATTGCACCTTGCAATGCGGAGAAATTACTGTTTGTGCATTTACAATATTCATTGATTTTTGCCATTGAAAAACGTCCAGAAATGATTGAAGCTACTGACTGAATGAAAGGAGCTGGCATCTCACTCTCTTTGAATCTTCTTTATCATGCTAAGAGGAGCAGGAAAAAGCAAAAAATTTCAGAATTGCACCTTGCAATGCGGAGAAATTACTGTTTGTGCATTTACAATATTCATTGATTTTTGCCATTGAAAAATGTCCAGAAATGATTGAAGCTACTGACTGAATGAAAGGAGCTGGCATCTCACTCTCTTTGAATCTTCTTTATCATGCTAAGAGGAGCAGGAAAAAGCAAAAAATTTCAGAATTGCGCCTTGCAATGCGGAGAAATTACTGTTTGTGCATTTACAAAATTCATTGATTTTTGCCATTGAAAAACATCATGTTATTCATATACCAGAAATGATTGAAGCTACTGACTGAAGGAAAGGAGCTGGCATCTCACTCTCTTTGAATCTTCTTTATCATGCTAAGAGGAGCAGGAAAAAGCAAAAAATTTCAGAATTGCACCTTGCAATGCGGAGAAATTACTGTTTGTGCATTTACAATATTCATTGATTTTTGCCATTGAAAAACGTCCAGAAATGATTGAAGCTACTGACTGAATGAAAGGAGCTGGCATCTCACTCTCTTTGAATCTTCTTTATCATGCTAAGAGGAGCAGGAAAAAGCAAAAAATTTCAGAATTGCACCTTGCAATGCGGAGAAATTACTGTTTGTGCATTTACAATATTCATTGATTTTTGCGATTGAAAAACATCATGTTATTCATATACCAGAAATGATTGAAGCTACTGACTGAATGAAAGGAGCTGGCATCTCATTCTCTTTGAATCTTCTTTATCATGCTAAGAGGAGCAGGAAAAAGTAAAAAATTTCAGAATTGCACCTTGCAATGCGGAGAAATTACTGTTTGTGCATTTACAATATTCAATGATTTTTGCCATTGAAAAACGTCCAGAAATGATTGAAGCTACTGACTGAATGAAAGGAGCTGGCATCTCACTCTCTTTGAATCTTGTTTATCATGCTAAGAGGAGCAGGAAAAAGCAAAAAATTTCAGAATTGCACCTTGCAATGCGGAGAAATTACTGTTTGTGCATTTACAATATTCATTGATTTTTGCCATTGAAAAACGTCCAGAAATGATTGAAGCTACTGACTGAATGAAAGGAGCTGGCATCTCACTCTCTTTGAATCTTCTTTATCATGTTAAGAGGAGCAGGAAAAAGCAAAAAATTTCAGAATTGCACCTTGCAATGCGGAGAAATTACTGTTTGTGCATTTACAATATTCATTGATTTTTGCCATTGAAAAACATCATGTTATTCATATACCAGAAATGATTGAAGCTACTGACTGAATGAAAGGAGCTGGCATCTCACTCTCTTTGAATCTTCTTTATCATGCTAAGAGGAGCTGGAAAAAGCAAAAAATTTCAGAATTGCACCTTGCAATGCGGAGAAATTGCAGTTTGTGCATTTACAATATTCATTGATTTTTGCCATTGAAAAACGTCCAGAAATGATTGAAGCTACTGACTGAATGAAAGGAGCTGGCATCTCACTCTCTTTGAATCTTCTTTATCATGCTAAGAGGAGCAGGAAAAAGCAAAAAATTTCAGAATTGCACCTTGCAATGCGGAGAAATTACTGTTTGTGCATTTACAATATTCATTGATTTTTGCCATTGAAAAACGTCCAGAAATGATTGAAGCTACTGACTGAATGAAAGGAGCTGGCATCTCCCTCTCTTTGAATCTTCTTTATCATGCTAAGAGGAGCAGGAAAAAGCAAAAAATTTCAGAATTGCACTTTGCAATGCGGAGAAATTACTGTTTGTGCATTTACAATATTCATTGATTTTTGCCATTGAAAAATGTCCAGAAATGATTGAAGCTACTGACTGAATGAAAGGAGCTGGCATCTCACTCTCCTTGAATCTTCTTTATCATGCTAAGAGGAGCAGGAAAAAGCAAAAAATTTCAGAATTGCGCCTTGCAATGCGGAGAAATTACTGTTTGTGCATTTACAAAATTCATTGATTTTTGCCATTGAAAAACATCATGTTATTCATATACCAGAAATGATTGAAGCTACTGACTGAAGGAAAGGATCTGGCATCTCACTCTCTTTGAATCTTCTTTGTCATGCTAAGAGGAGCAGGAAAAAGCAAAAAATTTCAGAATTGCACCTTGCAATGCGGAGAAATTACTGTTTGTGCATTTACAATATTCATTGATTTTTGCCATTGAAAAACGTCCAGAAATGATTGAAGCTACTGACTGAATGAAAGGAGCTGGCATCTCACTCTCTTTGAATCTTCTTTATCATGCTAAGAGGAGCAGGAAAAAGCAAAACATTTCAGAATTGCACCTTGCAATGCGGAGAAATTACTGTTTGTGCATTTACAATATTCATTGATTTTTGCGATTGAAAAACATCATGTTATTCATATACCAGAAATGATTGAAGCTACTGACTGAATGAAAGGAGCTGGCATCTCACTCTCTTTGAATCTTCTTTATCATGCTAAGAGGAGCAGGAAAAAGTAAAAAATTTCAGAATTGCACCTTGCAATGCGGAGAAATTACTGTTTGTGCATTTACAATATTCAATGATTTTTGCCATTGAAAAACGTCCAGAAATGATTGAAGCTACTGACTGAATGAAAGGAGCTGGCATCTCACTCTCTTTGAATCTTCTTTATCATGCTAAGAGGAGCAGGAAAAAGCAAAAAATTTCAGAATTGCACATTGCAATGCGGAGAAATTACTGTTTGTGCATTTACAATATTCATTGATTTTTGCCATTGAAAAACGTCCAGAAATGATTGAAGCTACTGACTGAATGAAAGGAGCTGGCATCTCACTCTCTTTGAATCTTCTTTATCATGCTAAGAGGAGCAGGAAAAAGCAAAAAATTTCAGAATTGCACCTTGCAATGCGGAGAAATTACTGTTTGTGCATTTACAATATTCATTGATTTTTGCCATTGAAAAATGTCCAGAAATGATTGAAGCTACTGACTGAATGAAAGGAGCTGGCATCTCACTCTCTTTGAATCTTCTTTATCATGCTAAGAGGAGCAGGAAAAAGCAAAAAATTTCAGAATTGCGCCTTGCAATGCGGAGAAATTACTGTTTGTGCATTTACAAAATTCATTGATTTTTGCCATTGAAAAACATCATGTTATTCATATACCAGAAATGATTGAAGCTACTGACTGAAGGAAAGGATCTGGCATCTCACTCTCTTTGAATCTTCTTTGTCATGCTAAGAGGAGCAGGAAAAAGCAAAAAATTTCAGAATTGCACCTTGCAATGCGGAGAAATTACTGTTTGTGCATTTACAATATTCATTGATTTTTGCCATTGAAAAACGTCCAGAAATGATTGAAGCTACTGACTGAATGAAAGGAGCTGGCATCTCACTCTCTTTGAATCTTCTTTATCATGCTAAGAGGAGCAGGAAAAAGCAAAACATTTCAGAATTGCACCTTGCAATGCGGAGAAATTACTGTTTGTGCATTTACAATATTCATTGATTTTTGCGATTGAAAAACATCATGTTATTCATATACCAGAAATGATTGAAGCTACTGACTGAATGAAAGGAGCTGGCATCTCATTCTCTTTGAATCTTCTTTATCATGCTAAGAGGAGCAGGAAAAAGTAAAAAATTTCAGAATTGCACCTTGCAATGCGGAGAAATTACTGTTTGTGCATTTACAATATTCAATGATTTTTGCCATTGAAAAACGTCCAGAAATGATTGAAGCTACTGACTGAATGAAAGGAGCTGGCATCTCACTCTCTTTGAATCTTCTTTATCATGCTAAGAGGAGCAGGAAAAAGCAAAAAATTTCAGAATTGCACCTTGCAATGCGGAGAAATTACTGTTTGTGCATTTACAATATTCATTGATTTTTGCCATTGAAAAACGTCCAGAAATGATTGAAGCTACTGACTGAATGAAAGGAGCTGGCATCTCACTCTCTTTGAATCTTCTTTATCATGCTAAGAGGAGCAGGAAAAAGCAAAAAATTTCAGAATTGCACCTTGCAATGCGGAGAAATTACTGTTTGTGCATTTACAATATTCATTGATTTTTGCCATTGAAAAATGTCCAGAAATGATTGAAGCTACTGACTGAATGAAAGGAGCTGGCATCTCACTCTCTTTGAATCTTCTTTATCATGCTAAGAGGAGCAGGAAAAAGCAAAAAATTTCAGAATTGCGCCTTGCAATGCGGAGAAATTACTGTTTGTGCATTTACAAAATTCATTGATTTTTGCCATTGAAAAACATCATGTTATTCATATACCAGAAATGATTGAAGCTACTGACTGAAGGAAAGGATCTGGCATCTCACTCTCTTTGAATCTTCTTTGTCATGCTAAGAGGAGCAGGAAAAAGCAAAAAATTTCAGAATTGCACCTTGCAATGCGGAGAAATTACTGTTTGTGCATTTACAATATTCATTGATTTTTGCCATTGAAAAACGTCCAGAAATGATTGAAGCTACTGACTGAATGAAAGGAGCTGGCATCTCACTCTCTTTGAATCTTCTTTATCATGCTAAGTGGAGCAGGAAAAAGCAAAACATTTCAGAATTGCACCTTGCAATGCGGAGAAATTACTGTTTGTGCATTTACAATATTCATTGATTTTTGCGATTGAAAAACATCATGTTATTCATATACCAGAAATGATTGAAGCTACTGACTGAATGAAAGGAGCTGGCATCTCACTCTCTTTGAATCTTCTTTATAATGCTAAGAGGAGCAGGAAAAAGTAAAAAATTTCAGAATTGCACCATGCAATGCGGAGAAATTACTGTTTGTGCATTTACAATATTCAATGATTTTTGCCATTGAAAAACGTCCAGAAATGATTGAAGCTACTGACTGAATGAAAGGAGCTGGCATCTCACTCTCTTTGAATCTTCTTTATCATGCTAAGAGGAGCAGGAAAAAGCAAAAAATTTCAGAATTGCACCTTGCAATGCGGAGAAATTACTGTTTGTGCATTTACAATATTCATTGATTTTTGCCATTGAAAAACGTCCAGAAATGATTGAAGCTACTGACTGAATGAAAGGAGCTGGCATCTCACTCTCTTTGAATCTTCTTTATCATGCTAAGAGGAGCAGGAAAAAGCAAAAAATTTCAGAATTGCACCTTGCAATGCGGAGAAATTACTGTTTGTGCATTTACAATATTCATTGATTTTTGCCATTGAAAAACATCATGTTATTCATATACCAGAAATGATTGAAGCTACTGACTGAATGAAAGGAGCTGGCATCTCACTCTCTTTGAATCTTCTTTATCATGCTAATAGGAGCAGGAAAAAGTAAAAAATTTCAGAATTGCACCTTGCAATGCGGAGAAATTACTGTTTGTGCATTTATAATATTCAATGATTTTTGCCATTGAAAAACGTCCAGAAATGATTGAAGCTACTGACTGAACGAAAGGAGCTGGCATCTCACTCTCTTTGAATCTTCTTTATCATGCTAAGAGGAGCAGGAAAAAGCAAAAAATTTCAGAATTGCACCTTGCAATGCGGAGAAATTACTGTTTGTGCATTTACAATATTCATTGATTTTTGCCATTGAAAAACATCATGTTATTCATATACCAGAAATGTTTGAAGCTACTGACTGAATGAAAGGAGCTGGCATCTCACTCTCTTTGAATCTTCTTTATCATGCTAAGAAGAGCAGGAAAAAGCAAAAAATTTCAGAATTGCACCTTGCAATGCGGAGAAATTACTGTTTGTGCATTTACAATATTCAATGATTTTTGCCATTGAAAAACGTCCAGAAATGATTGAAGCTACTGACTGAATGAAAGGAGCTGGCATCTCACTCTCTTTGAATCTTGTTTATCATGCTAAGAGGAGCAGGAAAAAGCAAAAAATTTCAGAATTGCACCTTGCAATGCGGAGAAATTACTGTTTGTGCATTTACAATATTCATTGATTTTTGCCATTGAAAAACGTCCAGAAATGATTGAAGCTACTGACTGAATGAAAGGAGCTGGCATCTCACTCTCTTTGAATCTTCTTTATCATGCTAAGAGGAGCAGGAAAAAGCAAAAAATTTCAGAATTGCACCTTGCAATGCGGAGAAATTACTGTTTGTGCATTTACAATATTCATTGATTTTTGCTATTGAAAAACATCATGTTATTCATATACCAGAAATGATTGAAGCTACTGACTGAATGAAAGGAGCTGGCATCTCACTCTCTTTGAATCTTCTTTATCATGCTAAGAGGAGCAGGAAAAAGCAAAAAATTTCAGAATTGCACCTTGCAATGCGGAGAAATTACTGTTTGTGCATTTACAATATTCATTGATTTTTGCCATTGAAAAACGTCCAGAAATGATTGAAGCTACTGACTGAATGAAAGGAGCTGGCATCTCACTCTCTTTGAATCTTCTTTATCATGCTAAGAGGAGCAGGAAAAAGCAAAAAATTTCAGAATTGCACCTTGCAATGCGGAGAAATTACTGTTTGTGCATTTACAATATTCATTGATTTTTGCCATTGAAAAATGTCCAGAAATGATTGAAGCTACTGACTGAATGAAAGGAGCTGGCATCTCACTCTCTTTGAATCTTCTTTATCATGCTAAGAGGAGCAGGAAAAAGCAAAAAATTTCAGAATTGCGCCTTGCAATGCGGAGAAATTACTGTTTGTGCATTTACAAAATTCATTGATTTTTGCCATTGAAAAACATCATGTTATTCATATACCAAAAATGATTGAAGCTACTGACTGAAGGAAAGGATCTGGCATCTCACTCTCTTTGAATCTTCTTTGTCATGCTAAGAGGAGCAGGAAAAAGCAAAAAATTTCAGAATTGCACCTTGCAATGCGGAGAAATTACTGTTTGTGCATTTACAATATTCATTGATTTTTGCCATTGAAAAACGTCCAGAAATGATTGAAGCTACTGACTGAATGAAAGGAGCTGGCATCTCACTCTCTTTGAATCTTCTTTATCATGCTAAGAGGAGCAGGAAAAAGCAAAACATTTCAGAATTGCACCTTGCAATGCGGAGAAATTACTGTTTGTGCATTTACAATATTCATTGATTTTTGCGATTGAAAAACATCATGTTATTCATATACCAGAAATGATTGAAGCTACTGACTGAATGAAAGGAGCTGGCATCTCACTCTCTTTGAATCTTCTTTATCATGCTAAGAGGAGCAGGAAAAAGTAAAAAATTTCAGAATTGCACCTTGCAATGCGGAGAAATTACTGTTTGTGCATTTACAATATTCAATGATTTTTGCCATTGAAAAACGTCCAGAAATGATTGAAGCTACTGACTGAATGAAAGGAGCTGGCATCTCACTCTCTTTGAATCTTCTTTATCATGCTAAGAGGAGCAGGAAAAAGCAAAAAATTTCAGAATTGCACCTTGCAATGCGGAGAAATTACTGTTTGTGCATTTACAATATTCATTGATTTTTGCCATTGAAAAACGTCCAGAAATGATTGAAGCTACTGACTGAATGAAAGGAGCTGGCATCTCACTCTCTTTGAATCTTCTTTATCATGCTAAGAGGAGCAGGAAAAAGCAAAAAATTTCAGAATTGCACCTTGCAATGCGGAGAAATTACTGTTTGTGCATTTACAATATTCATTGATTTTTGCCATTGAAAAATGTCCAGAAATGATTGAAGCTACTGACTGAATGAAAGGAGCTGGCATCTCACTCTCTTTGAATCTTCTTTATCATGCTAAGAGGAGCAGGAAAAAGCAAAAAATTTCAGAATTGCGCCTTGCAATGCGGAGAAATTACTGTTTGTGCATTTACAAAATTCATTGATTTTTGCCATTGAAAAACATCATGTTATTCATATACCAGAAATGATTGAAGCTACTGACTGAAGGAAAGGATCTGGCATCTCACTCTCTTTGAATCTTCTTTGTCATGCTAAGAGGAGCAGGAAAAAGCAAAAAATTTCAGAATTGCACCTTGCAATGCGGAGAAATTACTGTTTGTGCATTTACAATATTCATTGATTTTTGCCATTGAAAAACGTCCAGAAATGATTGAAGCTACTGACTGAATGAAAGGAGCTGGCATCTCACTCTCTTTGAATCTTCTTTATCATGCTAAGAGGAGCAGGAAAAAGCAAAACATTTCAGAATTGCACCTTGCAATGCGGAGAAATTACTGTTTGTGCATTTACAATATTCATTGATTTTTGCGATTGAAAAACATCATGTTATTCATATACCAGAAATGATTGAAGCTACTGACTGAATGAAAGGAGCTGGCATCTCACTCTCTTTGAATCTTCTTTATCATGCTAAGAGGAGCAGGAAAAAGTAAAAAATTTCAGAATTGCACCTTGCAATGCGGAGAAATTACTGTTTGTGCATTTACAATATTCAATGATTTTTGCCATTGAAAAACGTCCAGAAATGATTGAAGCTACTGACTGAATGAAAGGAGCTGGCATCTCACTCTCTTTGAATCTTCTTTATCATGCTAAGAGGAGCAGGAAAAAGCAAAAAATTTCAGAATTGCACCTTGCAATGCGGAGAAATTACTGTTTGTGCATTTACAATATTCATTGATTTTTGCCATTGAAAAATGTCCAGAAATGATTGAAGCTACTGACTGAATGAAAGGAGCTGGCATCTCACTCTCTTTGAATCTTCTTTATCATGCTAAGAGGAGCAGGAAAAAGCAAAAAATTTCAGAATTGCGCCTTGCAATGCGGAGAAATTACTGTTTGTGCATTTACAAAATTCATTGATTTTTGCCATTGAAAAACATCATGTTATTCATATACCAGAAATGATTGAAGCTACTGACTGAAGGAAAGGATCTGGCATCTCACTCTCTTTGAATCTTCTTTGTCATGCTAAGAGGAGCAGGAAAAAGCAAAAAATTTCAGAATTGCACCTTGCAATGCGGAGAAATTACTGTTTGTGCATTTACAATATTCATTGATTTTTGCCATTGAAAAACGTCCAGAAATGATTGAAGCTACTGACTGAATGAAAGGAGCTGGCATCTCACTCTCTTTGAATCTTCTTTATCATGCTAAGAGGAGCAGGAAAAAGCAAAACATTTCAGAATTGCACCTTGCAATGCGGAGAAATTACTGTTTGTGCATTTACAATATTCATTGATTTTTGCGATTGAAAAACATCATGTTATTCATATACCAGAAATGATTGAAGCTACTGACTGAATGAAAGGAGCTGGCATCTCACTCTCTTTGAATCTTCTTTATCATGCTAAGAGGAGCAGGAAAAAGTAAAAAATTTCAGAATTGCACCTTGCAATGCGGAGAAATTACTGTTTGTGCATTTACAATATTCAATGATTTTTGCCATTGAAAAACGTCCAGAAATGATTGAAGCTACTGACTGAATGAAAGGAGCTGGCATCTCACTCTCTTTGAATCTTCTTTATCATGCTAAGAGGAGCAGGAAAAAGCAAAAAATTTCAGAATTGCACCTTGCAATGCGGAGAAATTACTTTTTGTGCATTTACAATATTCATTGATTTTTGCCATTGAAAAACGTCCAGAAATGATTGAAGCTACTGACTGAATGAAAGGAGCTGGCATCTCACTCTCTTTGAATCTTCTTTATCATGCTAAGAGGAGCAGGAAAAAGCAAAAAATTTCAGAATTGCACCTTGCAATGCGGAGAAATTACTGTTTGTGCATTTACAATATTCATTGATTTTTGCCATTGAAAAACATCATGTTATTCATATACCAGAAATGATTGAAGCTACTGACTGAATGAAAGGAGCTGGCATCTCACTCTCTTTGAATCTTCTTTATCATGCTAAGAGGAGCAGGAAAAAGTAAAAAATTTCAGAATTGCACCTTGCAATGCGGAGAAATTACTGTTTGTGCATTTATAATATTCAATGATTTTTGCCATTGAAAAACGTCCAGAAATGATTGAAGCTACTGACTGAACGAAAGGAGCTGGCATCTCACTCTCTTTGAATCTTCTTTATCATGCTAAGAGGAGCAGGAAAAAGCAAAAAATTTCAGAATTGCACCTTGCAATGCGGAGAAATTACTGTTTGTGCATTTACAATATTCATTGATTTTTGCCATTGAAAAACATCATGTTATTCATATACCAGAAATGTTTGAAGCTACTGACTGAATGAAAGGAGCTGGCATCTCACTCTCTTTGAATCTTCTTTATCATGCTAAGAAGAGCAGGAAAAAGCAAAAAATTTCAGAATTGCACCTTGCAATGCGGAGAAATTACTGTTTGTGCATTTACAATATTCAATGATTTTTGCCATTGAAAAACGTCCAGAAATGATTGAAGCTACTGACTGAATGAAAGGAGCTGGCATCTCACTCTCTTTGAATCTTGTTTATCATGCTAAGAGGAGCAGGAAAAAGCAAAAAATTTCAGAATTGCACCTTGCAATGCGGAGAAATTATTGTTTGTGCATTTACAATATTCATTGATTTTTGCCATTGAAAAACGTCCAGAAATGATTGAAGCTACTGACTGAATGAAAGGAGCTGGCATCTCACTCTCTTTGAATCTTCTTTATCATGCTAAGAGGAGCAGGAAAAAGCAAAAAATTTCAGAATTGCACCTTGCAATGCGGAGAAATTACTGTTTGTGCATTTACAATATTCATTGATTTTTGCTATTGAAAAACATCATGTTATTCATATACCAGAAATGATTGAAGCTACTGACTGAATGAAAGGAGCTGGCATCTCACTCTCTTTGAATCTTCTTTATCATGCTAAGAGGAGCAGGAAAAAGCAAAAAATTTCAGAATTGCACCTTGCAATGCGGAGAAATTATAGTTTGTGCATTTACAATATTCATTGATTTTTGCCATTGAAAAACGTCCAGAAATGATTGAAGCTACTGACTGAATGAAAGGAGCTGGCATCTCACTCTCTTTGAATCTTCTTTATCATGCTAAGAGGAGCAGGAAAAAGCAAAAAATTTCAGAATTGCACCTTGCAATGCGGAGAAATTACTGTTTGTGCATTTACAATATTCATTGATTTTTGCCATTGAAAAACGTCCAGAAATGATTGAAGCTACTGACTGAATGAAAGGAGCTGGCATCTCACTCTCTTTGAATCTTCTTTATCATGCTAAGAGGAGCAGGAAAAAGCAAAAAATTTCAGAATTGCACCTTGCAATGCGGAGAAATTACTGTTTGTGCATTTACAATATTCATTGATTTTTGCTATTGAAAAACATCATGTTATTCATATACCAGAAATGATTGAAGCTACTGACTGAATGAAAGGAGCTGGCATCTCACTCTCTTTGAATCTTCTTTATCATGCTAAGAGGAGCAGGAAAAAGCAAAAAATTTCAGAATTGCACCTTGCAATGCGGAGAAATTACAGTTTGTGCATTTACAATATTCATTGATTTTTGCCATTGAAAAGCGTCCAGAAATGATTGAAGCTACTGACTGAATGAAAGGAGCTGGCATCTCACTCTCTTTGAATCTTCTTTATCATGCTAAGAGGAGCAGGAAAAAGCAAAAAATTTCAGAATTGCACCTTGCAATGCGGAGAAATTACTGTTTGTGCATTTACAATATTCATTGATTTTTGCCATTGAAAAATGTCCAGAAATGATTGAAGCTACTGACTGAATGAAAGGAGCTGGCATCTCACTCTCTTTGAATCTTCTTTATCATGCTAAGAGGAGCAGGAAAAAGCAAAAAATTTCAGAATTGCGCCTTGCAATGCGGAGAAATTACTGTTTGTGCATTTACAAAATTCATTGATTTTTGCCATTGAAAAACATCATGTTATTCATATACCAGAAATGATTGAAGCTACTGACTGAAGGAAAGGATCTGGCATCTCACTCTCTTTGAATCTTCTTTGTCATGCTAAGAGGAGCAGGAAAAAGCAAAAAATTTCAGAATTGCACCTTGCAATGCGGAGAAATTACTGTTTGTGCATTTACAATATTCATTGATTTTTGCCATTGAAAAACGTCCAGAAATGATTGAAGCTACTGACTGAATGAAAGGAGCTGGCATCTCACTCTCTTTGAATCTTCTTTATCATGCTAAGAGGAGCAGGAAAAAGCAAAACATTTCAGAATTGCACCTTGCAATGCGGAGAAATTACTGTTTGTGCATTTACAATATTCATTGATTTTTGCGATTGAAAAACATCATGTTATTCATATACCAGAAATGATTGAAGCTACTGACTGAATGAAAGGAGCTGGCATCTCACTCTCTTTGAATCTTCTTTATCATGCTAAGAGGAGCAGGAAAAAGTAAAAAATTTCAGAATTGCACCTTGCAATGCGGAGAAATTACTGTTTGTGCATTTACAATATTCAATGATTTTTGCCATTGAAAAACGTCCAGAAATGATTGAAGCTACTGACTGAATGAAAGGAGCTGGCATCTCACTCTCTTTGAATCTTCTTTATCATGCTAAGAGGAGCAGGAAAAAGCAAAAAATTTCAGAATTGCACCTTGCAATGCGGAGAAATTACTGTTTGTGCATTTACAATATTCATTGATTTTTGCCATTGAAAAACGTCCAGAAATGATTGAAGCTACTGACTGAATGAAAGGAGCTGGCATCTCACTCTCTTTGAATCTTCTTTATCATGCTAAGAGGAGCAGGAAAAAGCAAAAAATTTCAGAATTGCACCTTGCAATGCGGAGAAATTACTGTTTGTGCATTTACAATATTCATTGATTTTTGCCATTGAAAAACATCATGTTATTCATATACCAGAAATGATTGAAGCTACTGACTGAATGAAAGGAGCTGGCATCTCACTCTCTTTGAATCTTCTTTATCATGCTAAGAGGAGCAGGAAAAAGTAAAAAATTTCAGAATTGCACCTTGCAATGCGGAGAAATTACTGTTTGTGCATTTATAATATTCAATGATTTTTGCCATTGAAAAACGTCCAGAAATGATTGAAGCTACTGACTGAACGAAAGGAGCTGGCATCTCACTCTCTTTGAATCTTCTTTATCATGCTAAGAGGAGCAGGAAAAAGCAAAAAATTTCAGAATTGCACCTTGCAATGCGGAGAAATTACTGTTTGTGCATTTACAATATTCATTGATTTTTGCCATTGAAAAACATCATGTTATTCATATACCAGAAATGTTTGAAGCTACTGACTGAATGAAAGGAGCTGGCATCTCACTCTCTTTGAATCTTCTTTATCATGCTAAGAAGAGCAGGAAAAAGCAAAAAATTTCAGAATTGCACCTTGCAATGCGGAGAAATTACTGTTTGTGCATTTACAATATTCAATGATTTTTGCCATTGAAAAACGTCCAGAAATGATTGAAGCTACTGACTGAATGAAAGGAGCTGGCATCTCACTCTCTTTGAATCTTGTTTATCATGCTAAGAGGAGCAGGAAAAAGCAAAAAATTTCAGAATTGCACCTTGCAATGCGGAGAAATTATTGTTTGTGCATTTACAATATTCATTGATTTTTGCCATTGAAAAATGTCCAGAAATGATTGAAGCTACTGACTGAATGAAAGGAGCTGGCATCTCACTCTCTTTGAATCTTCTTTATCATGCTAAGAGGAGCAGGAAAAAGCAAAAAATTTCAGAATTGCACCTTGCAATGCGGAGAAATTACTGTTTGTGCATTTACAATATTCATTGATTTTTGCTATTGAAAAACATCATGTTATTCATATACCAGAAATGATTGAAGCTACTGACTGAATGAAAGGAGCTGGCATCTCACTCTCTTTGAATCTTCTTTATCATGCTAAGAGGAGCAGGAAAAAGCAAAAAATTTCAGAATTGCACCTTGCAATGCGGAGAAATTATAGTTTGTGCATTTACAATATTCATTGATTTTTGCCATTGAAAAACGTCCAGAAATGATTGAAGCTACTGACTGAATGAAAGGAGCTGGCATCTCACTCTCTTTGAATCTTCTTTATCATGCTAAGAGGAGCAGGAAAAAGCAAAAAATTTCAGAATTGCACCTTGCAATGCGGAGAAATTACTGTTTGTGCATTTACAATATTCATTGATTTTTGCCATTGAAAAACGTCCAGAAATGATTGAAGCTACTGACTGAATGAAAGGAGCTGGCATCTCACTCTCTTTGAATCTTCTTTATCATGCTAAGAGGAGCAGGAAAAAGCAAAAAATTTCAGAATTGCACCTTGCAATGCGGAGAAATTACTGTTTGTGCATTTACAATATTCATTGATTTTTGCCATTGAAAAACATCATGTTATTCATATACCAGAAATGATTGAAGCTACTGACTGAATGAAAGGAGCTGGCATCTCACTCTCTTTGAATCTTCTTTATCATGCTAAGAGGAGCAGGAAAAAGCAAAAAATTTCAGAATTGCACCTTGCAATGCGGAGAAATTACAGTTTGTGCATTTACAATATTCATTGATTTTTGCCATTGAAAAGCGTCCAGAAATGATTGAAGCTACTGACTGAATGAAAGGAGCTGGCATCTCACTCTCTTTGAATCTTCTTTATCATGCTAAGAGGAGCAGGAAAAAGCAAAAAATTTCAGAATTGCACCTTGCAATGCGGAGAAATTACTGTTTGTGCATTTACAATATTCATTGATTTTTGCCATTGAAAAATGTCCAGAAATGATTGAAGCTACTGACTGAATGAAAGGAGCTGGCATCTCACTCTCTTTGAATCTTCTTTATCATGCTAAGAGGAGCAGGAAAAAGCAAAAAATTTCAGAATTGCGCCTTGCAATGCGGAGAAATTACTGTTTGTGCATTTACAAAATTCATTGATTTTTGCCATTGAAAAACATCATGTTATTCATATACCAGAAATGATTGAAGCTACTGACTGAAGGAAAGGAGCTGGCATCTCACTCTCTTTGAATCTTCTTTATCATGCTAAGAGGAGCAGGAAAAAGCAAAAAATTTCAGAATTGCACCTTGCAATGCGGAGAAATTACTGTTTGTGCATTTACAATATTCATTGATTTTTGCCATTGAAAAACGTCCAGAAATGATTGAAGCTACTGACTGAATGAAAGGAGCTGGCATCTCACTCTCTTTGAATCTTCTTTATCATGCTAAGAGGAGCAGGAAAAAGCAAAAAATTTCAGAATTGCACCTTGCAATGCGGAGAAATTACTGTTTGTGCATTTACAATATTCATTGATTTTTGCGATTGAAAAACATCATGTTATTCATATACCAGAAATGATTGAAGCTACTGACTGAATGAAAGGAGCTGGCATCTCATTCTCTTTGAATCTTCTTTATCATGCTAAGAGGAGCAGGAAAAAGTAAAAAATTTCAGAATTGCACCTTGCAATGCGGAGAAATTACTGTTTGTGCATTTACAATATTCAATGATTTTTGCCATTGAAAAACGTCCAGAAATGATTGAAGCTATTGACTGAATGAAAGGAGCTGGCATCTCACTCTCTTTGAATCTTGTTTGTCATGCTAAGAGGAGCAGGAAAAAGCAAAAAATTTCAGAATTGCACCTTGCAATGCGGAGAAATTACTGTTTGTGCATTTACAATATTCATTGATTTTTGCCATTGAAAAACGTCCAGAAATGATTGAAGCTACTGACTGAATGAAAGGAGCTGGCATCTCACTCTCTTTGAATCTTCTTTATCATGCTAAGAGGAGCAGGAAAAAGCCAAAAAATTCAGAATTGCACCTTGCAATGCGGAGAAATTACTGTTTGTGCATTTACAATATTCATTGATTTTTGCTATTGAAAAACATCATGTTATTCATATACCAGAAATGATTGAAGCTACTGACTGAATGAAAGGAGCTGGCATCTCACTCTCTTTGAATCTTCTTTATCATGCTAAGAGGAGCAGGAAAAAGCAAAAAATTTCAGAATTGCACCTTGCAATGCGGAGAAATTACTGTTTGTGCATTTACAATATTCATTGATTTTTGCCATTGAAAAACATCATGTTATTCATATACCAGAAATGATTGAAGCTACTGACTGAATGAAAGGAGCTGGCATCTCACTCTCTTTGAATCTTCTTTATCATGCTAAGAGGAGCAGGAAAAAGCAAAAAATTTCAGAATTGCACCTTGCAATGCGGAGAAATTGCAGTTTGTGCATTTACAATATTCATTGATTTTTGCCATTGAAAAACGTCCAGAAATGATTGAAGCTACTGACTGAATGAAAGGAGCTGGCATCTCACTCTCTTTGAATCTTCTTTATCATGCTAAGAGGAGCAGGAAAAAGCAAAAAATTTCAGAATTGCACCTTGCAATGCGGAGAAATTACTGTTTGTGCATTTACAATATTCATTGATTTTTGCCATTGAAAAACGTCCAGAAATGATTGAAGCTACTGACTGAATGAAAGGAGCTGGCATCTCACTCTCTTTGAATCTTCTTTATCATGCTAAGAGGAGCAGGAAAAAGCAAAAAATTTCAGAATTGCACCTTGCAATGCGGAGAAATTACTGTTTGTGCATTTACAATATTCATTGATTTTTGCCATTGAAAAATGTCCAGAAATGATTGAAGCTACTGACTGAATGAAAGGAGCTGGCATCTCACTCTCTTTGAATCTTCTTTATCATGCTAAGAGGAGCAGGAAAAAGCAAAAAATTTCAGAATTGCGCCTTGCAATGCGGAGAAATTACTGTTTGTGCATTTACAAAATTCATTGATTTTTGCCATTGAAAAACATCATGTTATTCATATACCAGAAATGATTGAAGCTACTGACTGAAGGAAAGGATCTGGCATCTCACTCTCTTTGAATCTTCTTTGTCATGCTAAGAGGAGCAGGAAAAAGCAAAAAATTTCAGAATTGCACCTTGCAATGCGGAGAAATTACTGTTTGTGCATTTACAATATTCATTGATTTTTGCCATTGAAAAACGTCCAGAAATGAATGAAGCTACTGACTGAATGAAAGGAGCTGGCATCTCACTCTCTTTGAATCTTCTTTATCATGCTAAGAGGAGCAGGAAAAAGCAAAACATTTCAGAATTGCACCTTGCAATGCGGAGAAATTACTGTTTGTGCATTTACAATATTCATTGATTTTTGCGATTGAAAAACATCATGTTATTCATATACCAGAAATGATTGAAGCTACTGACTGAATGAAAGGAGCTGGCATCTCACTCTCTTTGAATCTTCTTTATCATGCTAAGAGGAGCAGGAAAAAGTAAAAAATTTCAGAATTGCACCTTGCAATGCGGAGAAATTACTGTTTGTGCATTTACAATATTCAATGATTTTTGCCATTGAAAAACGTCCAGAAATGATTGAAGCTACTGACTGAATGAAAGGAGCTGGCATCTCACTCTCTTTGAATCTTCTTTATCATGCTAAGAGGAGCAGGAAAAAGCAAAAAATTTCAGAATTGCACCTTGCAATGCGGAGAAATTACTGTTTGTGCATTTACAATATTCATTGATTTTTGCCATTGAAAAACGTCCAGAAATGATTGAAGCTACTGACTGAATGAAAGGAGCTGGCATCTCACTCTCTTTGAATCTTCTTTATCATGCTAAGAGGAGCAGGAAAAAGCAAAAAATTTCAGAATTGCACCTTGCAATGCGGAGAAATTACTGTTTGTGCATTTACAATATTCATTGATTTTTGCCATTGAAAAATGTCCAGAAATGATTGAAGCTACTGACTGAATGAAAGGAGCTGGCATCTCACTCTCTTTGAATCTTCTTTATCATGCTAAGAGGAGCAGGAAAAAGCAAAAAATTTCAGAATTGCGCCTTGCAATGCGGAGAAATTACTGTTTGTGCATTTACAAAATTCATTGATTTTTGCCATTGAAAAACATCATGTTATTCATATACCAGAAATGATTGAAGCTACTGACTGAAGGAAAGGATCTGGCATCTCACTCTCTTTGAATCTTCTTTGTCATGCTAAGAGGAGCAGGAAAAAGCAAAAAATTTCAGAATTGCACCTTGCAATGCGGAGAAATTACTGTTTGTGCATTTACAATATTCATTGATTTTTGCCATTGAAAAACGTCCAGAAATGATTGAAGCTACTGACTGAATGAAAGGAGCTGGCATCTCACTCTCTTTGAATCTTCTTTATCATGCTAAGAGGAGCAGGAAAAAGCAAAACATTTCAGAATTGCACCTTGCAATGCGGAGAAATTACTGTTTGTGCATTTACAATATTCATTGATTTTTGCGATTGAAAAACATCATGTTATTCATATACCAGAAATGATTGAAGCTACTGACTGAATGAAAGGAGCTGGCATCTCACTCTCTTTGAATCTTCTTTATCATGCTAAGAGGAGCAGGAAAAAGTAAAAAATTTCAGAATTGCACCTTGCAATGCGGAGAAATTACTGTTTGTGCATTTACAATATTCAATGATTTTTGCCATTGAAAAACGTCCAGAAATGATTGAAGCTACTGACTGAATGAAAGGAGCTGGCATCTCACTCTCTTTGAATCTTCTTTATCATGCTAAGAGGAGCAGGAAAAAGCAAAAAATTTCAGAATTGCACCTTGCAATGCGGAGAAATTACTGTTTGTGCATTTACAATATTCATTGATTTTTGCCATTGAAAAACGTCCAGAAATGATTGAAGCTACTGACTGAATGAAAGGAGCTGGCATCTCACTCTCTTTGAATCTTCTTTATCATGCTAAGAGGAGCAGGAAAAAGCAAAAAATTTCAGAATTGCACCTTGCAATGCGGAGAAATTACTGTTTGTGCATTTACAATATTCATTGATTTTTGCCATTGAAAAACATCATGTTATTCATATACCAGAAATGATTGAAGCTACTGACTGAATGAAAGGAGCTGGCATCTCACTCTCTTTGAATCTTCTTTATCATGCTAAGAGGAGCAGGAAAAAGTAAAAAATTTCAGAATTGCACCTTGCAATGCGGAGAAATTACTGTTTGTGCATTTATAATATTCAATGATTTTTGCCATTGAAAAACGTCCAGAAATGATTGAAGCTACTGACTGAACGAAAGGAGCTGGCATCTCACTCTCTTTGAATCTTCTTTATCATGCTAAGAGGAGCAGGAAAAAGCAAAAAATTTCAGAATTGCACCTTGCAATGCGGAGAAATTACTGTTTGTGCATTTACAATATTCATTGATTTTTGCCATTGAAAAACATCATGTTATTCATATACCAGAAATGTTTGAAGCTACTGACTGAATGAAAGGATCTGGCATCTCACTCTCTTTGAATCTTCTTTATCATGCTAAGAAGAGCAGGAAAAAGCAAAAAATTTCAGAATTGCACCTTGCAATGCGGAGAAATTACTGTTTGTGCATTTACAATATTCAATGATTTTTGCCATTGAAAAACGTCCAGAAATGATTGAAGCTACTGACTGAATGAAAGGAGCTGGCATCTCACTCTCTTTGAATCTTGTTTATCATGCTAAGAGGAGCAGGAAAAAGCAAAAAATTTCAGAATTGCACCTTGCAATGCGGAGAAATTATTGTTTGTGCATTTACAATATTCATTGATTTTTGCCATTGAAAAACGTCCAGAAATGATTGAAGCTACTGACTGAATGAAAGGAGCTGGCATCTCACTCTCTTTGAATCTTCTTTATCATGCTAAGAGGAGCAGGAAAAAGCAAAAAATTTCAGAATTGCACCTTGCAATGCGGAGAAATTACTGTTTGTGCATTTACAATATTCATTGATTTTTGCTATTGAAAAACATCATGTTATTCATATACCAGAAATGATTGAAGCTACTGACTGAATGAAAGGAGCTGGCAACTCACTCTCTTTGAATCTTCTTTATCATGCTAAGAGGAGCAGAAAAAAGCAAAAAATTTCAGAATTGCACCTTGCAATGCGGAGAAATTATAGTTTGTGCATTTACAATATTCATTGATTTTTGCCATTGAAAAACGTCCAGAAATGATTGAAGCTACTGACTGAATGAAAGGAGCTGGCATCTCACTCTCTTTGAATCTTCTTTATCATGCTAAGAGGAGCAGGAAAAAGCAAAAAATTTCAGAATTGCACCTTGCAATGCGGAGAAATTACTGTTTGTGCATTTACAATATTCATTGATTTTTGCCATTGAAAAACGTCCAGAAATGATTGAAGCTACTGACTGAATGAAAGGAGCTGGCATCTCACTCTCTTTGAATCTTCTTTATCATGCTAAGAGGAGCAGGAAAAAGCAAAAAATTTCAGAATTGCACCTTGCAATGCGGAGAAATTACTGTTTGTGCATTTACAATATTCATTGATTTTTGCTATTGAAAAACATCATGTTATTCATATACCAGAAATGATTGAAGCTACTGACTGAATGAAAGGAGCTGGCATCTCACTCTCTTTGAATCTTCTTTATCATGCTAAGAGGAGCAGGAAAAAGAAAAAAATTTCAGAATTGCACCTTGCAATGCGGAGAAATTACAGTTTGTGCATTTACAATATTCATTGATTTTTGCCATTGAAAAGCGTCCAGAAATGATTGAAGCTACTGACTGAATGAAAGGAGCTGGCATCTCACTCTCTTTGAATCTTCTTTATCATGCTAAGAGGAGCAGGAAAAAGCAAAAAATTTCAGAATTGCACCTTGCAATGCGGAGAAATTACTGTTTGTGCATTTACAATATTCATTGATTTTTGCCATTGAAAAATGTCCAGAAATGATTGAAGCTACTGACTGAATGAAAGGAGCTGGCATCTCACTCTCTTTGAATCTTCTTTATCATGCTAAGAGGAGCAGGAAAAAGCAAAAAATTTCAGAATTGCGCCTTGCAATGCGGAGAAATTACTGTTTGTGCATTTACAAAATTCATTGATTTTTGCCATTGAAAAACATCATGTTATTCATATACCAGAAATGATTGAAGCTACTGACTGAAGGAAAGGATCTGGCATCTCACTCTCTTTGAATCTTCTTTGTCATGCTAAGAGGAGCAGGAAAAAGCAAAAAATTTCAGAATTGCACCTTGCAATGCGGAGAAATTACTGTTTGTGCATTTACAATATTCATTGATTTTTGCCATTGAAAAACGTCCAGAAATGATTGAAGCTACTGACTGAATGAAAGGAGCTGGCATCTCACTCTCTTTGAATCTTCTTTATCATGCTAAGAGGAGCAGGAAAAAGCAAAACATTTCAGAATTGCACCTTGCAATGCGGAGAAATTACTGTTTGTGCATTTACAATATTCATTGATTTTTGCGATTGAAAAACATCATGTTATTCATATACCAGAAATGATTGAAGCTACTGACTGAATGAAAGGAGCTGGCATCTCACTCTCTTTGAATCTTCTTTATCATGCTAAGAGGAGCAGGAAAAAGTAAAAAATTTCAGAATTGCACCTTGCAATGCGGAGAAATTACTGTTTGTGCATTTACAATATTCAATGATTTTTGCCATTGAAAAACGTCCAGAAATGATTGAAGCTACTGACTGAATGAAAGGAGCTGGCATCTCACTCTCTTTGAATCTTCTTTATCATGCTAAGAGGAGCAGGAAAAAGCAAAAAATTTCAGAATTGCACCTTGCAATGCGGAGAAATTACTGTTTGTGCATTTACAATATTCATTGATTTTTGCCATTGAAAAACGTCCAGAAATGATTGAAGCTACTGACTGAATGAAAGGAGCTGGCATCTCACTCTCTTTGAATCTTCTTTATCATGCTAAGAGGAGCAGGAAAAAGCAAAAAATTTCAGAATTGCACCTTGCAATGCGGAGAAATTACTGTTTGTGCATTTACAATATTCATTGATTTTTGCCATTGAAAAACATCATGTTATTCATATACCAGAAATGATTGAAGCTACTGACTGAATGAAAGGAGCTGGCATCTCACTCTCTTTGAATCTTCTTTATCATGCTAAGAGGAGCAGGAAAAAGTAAAAAATTTCAGAATTGCACCTTGCAATGCGGAGAAATTACTGTTTGTGCATTTATAATATTCAATGATTTTTGCCATTGAAAAACGTCCAGAAATGATTGAAGCTACTGACTGAACGAAAGGAGCTGGCATCTCACTCTCTTTGAATCTTCTTTATCATGCTAAGAGGAGCAGGAAAAAGCAAAAAATTTCAGAATTGCACCTTGCAATGCGGAGAAATTACTGTTTGTGCATTTACAATATTCATTGATTTTTGCCATTGAAAAACATCATGTTATTCATATACCAGAAATGTTTGAAGCTACTGACTGAATGAAAGGAGCTGGCATCTCACTCTCTTTGAATCTTCTTTATCATGCTAAGAAGAGCAGGAAAAAGCAAAAAATTTCAGAATTGCACCTTGCAATGCGGAGAAATTACTGTTTGTGCATTTACAATATTCAATGATTTTTGCCATTGAAAAACGTCCAGAAATGATTGAAGCTACTGACTGAATGAAAGGAGCTGGCATCTCACTCTCTTTGAATCTTGTTTATCATGCTAAGAGGAGCAGGAAAAAGCAAAAAATTTCAGAATTGCACCTTGCAATGCGGAGAAATTATTGTTTGTGCATTTACAATATTCATTGATTTTTGCCATTGAAAAACGTCCAGAAATGATTGAAGCTACTGACTGAATGAAAGGAGCTGGCATCTCACTCTCTTTGAATCTTCTTTATCATGCTAAGAGGAGCAGGAAAAAGCAAAAAATTTCAGAATTGCACCTTGCAATGCGGAGAAATTACTGTTTGTGCATTTACAATATTCATTGATTTTTGCTATTGAAAAACATCATGTTATTCATATACCAGAAATGATTGAAGCTACTGACTGAATGAAAGGAGCTGGCATCTCACTCTCTTTGAATCTTCTTTATCATGCTAAGAGGAGCAGGAAAAAGCAAAAAATTTCAGAATTGCACCTTGCAAGGCGGAGAAATTATAGTTTGTGCATTTACAATATTCATTGATTTTTGCCATTGAAAAACGTCCAGAAATGATTGAAGCTACTGACTGAATGAAAGGAGCTGGCATCTCACTCTCTTTGAATCTTCTTTATCATGCTAAGAGGAGCAGGAAAAAGCAAAAAATTTCAGAATTGCACCTTGCAATGCGGAGAAATTACTGTTTGTGCATTTACAATATTCATTGATTTTTGCCATTGAAAAACGTCCAGAAATGATTGAAGCTACTGACTGAATGAAAGGAGCTGGCATCTCACTCTCTTTGAATCTTCTTTATCATGCTAAGAGGAGCAGGAAAAAGCAAAAAATTTCAGAATTGCACCTTGCAATGCGGAGAAATTACTGTTTGTGCATTTACAATATTCATTGATTTTTGCTATTGAAAAACATCATGTTATTCATATACCAGAAATGATTGAAGCTACTGACTGAATGAAAGGAGCTGGCATCTCACTCTCTTTGAATCTGCTTTATCATGCTAAGAGGAGCAGGAAAAAGCAAAAAATTTCAGAATTGCACCTTGCAATGCGGAGAAATTACAGTTTGTGCATTTACAATATTCATTGATTTTTGCCATTGAAAAGCGTCCAGAAATGATTGAAGCTACTGACTGAATGAAAGGAGCTGGCATCTCACTCTCTTTGAATCTTCTTTATCATGCTAAGAGGAGCAGGAAAAAGCAAAAAATTTCAGAATTGCACCTTGCAATGCGGAGAAATTACTGTTTGTGCATTTACAATATTCATTGATTTTTGCCATTGAAAAATGTCCAGAAATGATTGAAGCTACTGACTGAATGAAAGGAGCTGGCATCTCACTCTCTTTGAATCTTCTTTATCATGCTAAGAGGAGCAGGAAAAAGCAAAAAATTTCAGAATTGCGCCTTGCAATGCGGAGAAATTACTGTTTGTGCATTTACAAAATTCATTGATTTTTGCCATTGAAAAACATCATGTTATTCATATACCAGAAATGATTGAAGCTACTGACTGAAGGAAAGGAGCTGGCATCTCACTCTCTTTGAATCTTCTTTATCATGCTAAGAGGAGCAGGAAAAAGCAAAAAATTTCAGAATTGCACCTTGCAATGCGGAGAAATTACTGTTTGTGCATTTACAATATTCATTGATTTTTGCCATTGAAAAACGTCCAGAAATGATTGAAGCTACTGACTGAATGAAAGGAGCTGGCATCTCACTCTCTTTGAATCTTCTTTATCATGCTAAGAGGAGCAGGAAAAAGCAAAAAATTTCAGAATTGCACCTTGCAATGCGGAGAAATTACTGTTTGTGCATTTACAATATTCATTGATTTTTGCGATTGAAAAACATCATGTTATTCATATACCAGAAATGATTGAAGCTACTGACTGAATGAAAGGAGCTGGCATCTCATTCTCTTTGAATCTTCTTTATCATGCTAAGAGGAGCAGGAAAAAGTAAAAAATTTCAGAATTGCACCTTGCAATGCGGAGAAATTACTGTTTGTGCATTTACAATATTCAATGATTTTTGCCATTGAAAAACGTCCAGAAATGATTGAAGCTATTGACTGAATGAAAGGAGCTGGCATCTCACTCTCTTTGAATCTTGTTTATCATGCTAAGAGGAGCAGGAAAAAGCAAAAAATTTCAGAATTGCACCTTGCAATGCGGAGAAATTACTGTTTGTGCATTTACAATATTCATTGATTTTTGCCATTGAAAAACGTCCAGAAATGATTGAAGCTACTGACTGAATGAAAGGAGCTGGCATCTCACTCTCTTTGAATCTTCTTTATCATGCTAAGAGGAGCAGGAAAAAGCCAAAAATTTCAGAATTGCACCTTGCAATGCGGAGAAATTACTGTTTGTGCATTTACAATATTCATTGATTTTTGCTATTGAAAAACATCATGTTATTCATATACCAGAAATGATTGAAGCTACTGACTGAATGAAAGGAGCTGGCATCTCACTCTCTTTGAATCTTCTTTATCATGCTAAGAGGAGCAGGAAAAAGCAAAAAATTTCAGAATTGCACCTTGCAATGCGGAGAAATTGCAGTTTGTGCATTTACAATATTCATTGATTTTTGCCATTGAAAAATGTCCAGAAATGATTGAAGCTACTGACTGAATGAAAGGAGCTGGCATCTCACTCTCTTTGAATCTTCTTTATCATGCTAAGAGGAGCAGGAAAAAGCAAAAAATTTCAGAATTGCACCTTGCAATGCGGAGAAATTGCAGTTTGTGCATTTACAATATTCATTGATTTTTGCCATTGAAAAACGTCCAGAAATGATTGAAGCTACTGACTGAATGAAAGGAGCTGGCATCTCACTCTCTTTGAATCTTCTTTATCATGCTAAGAGGAGCAGGAAAAAGCAAAAAATTTCAGAATTGCACCTTGCAATGCGGAGAAATTACTGTTTGTGCATTTACAATATTCATTGATTTTTGCCATTGAAAAACGTCCAGAAATGATTGAAGCTACTGACTGAATGAAAGGAGCTGGCATCTCACTCTCTTTGAATCTTCTTTATCATGCTAAGAGGAGCAGGAAAAAGCAAAAAATTTCAGAATTGCACCTTGCAATGCGGAGAAATTACTGTTTGTGCATTTACAATATTCATTGATTTTTGCCATTGAAAAATGTCCAGAAATGATTGAAGCTACTGACTGAATGAAAGGAGCTGGCATCTCACTCTCTTTGAATCTTCTTTATCATGCTAAGAGGAGCAGGAAAAAGCAAAAAATTTCAGAATTGCGCCTTGAAATGCGGAGAAATTACTGTTTGTGCATTTACAAAATTCATTGATTTTTGCCATTGAAAAACATCATGTTATTCATATACCAGAAATGATTGAAGCTACTGACTGAAGGAAAGGATCTGGCATCTCACTCTCTTTGAATCTTCTTTGTCATGCTAAGAGGAGCAGGAAAAAGCAAAAAATTTCAGAATTGCACCTTGCAATGCGGAGAAATTACTGTTTGTGCATTTACAATATTCATTGATTTTTGCCATTGAAAAACGTCCAGAAATGATTGAAGCTACTGACTGAATGAAAGGAGCTGGCATCTCACTCTCTTTGAATCTTCTTTATCATGCTAAGAGGAGCAGGAAAAAGCAAAACATTTCAGAATTGCACCTTGCAATGCGGAGAAATTACTGTTTGTGCATTTACAATATTCATTGATTTTTGCGATTGAAAAACATCATGTTATTCATATACCAGAAATGATTGAAGCTACTGACTGAATGAAAGGAGCTGGCATCTCACTCTCTTTGAATCTTCTTTATCATGCTAAGAGGAGCAGGAAAAAGTAAAAAATTTCAGAATTGCACCTTGCAATGCGGAGAAATTACTGTTTGTGCATTTACAATATTCAATGATTTTTGCCATTGAAAAACGTCCAGAAATGATTGAAGCTACTGACTGAATGAAAGGAGCTGGCATCTCACTCTCTTTGAATCTTCTTTATCATGCTAAGAGGAGCAGGAAAAAGCAAAAAATTTCAGAATTGCACCTTGCAATGCGGAGAAATTACTGTTTGTGCATTTACAATATTCATTGATTTTTGCCATTGAAAAACGTCCAGAAATGATTGAAGCTACTGACTGAATGAAAGGAGCTGGCATCTCACTCTCTTTGAATCTTCTTTATCATGCTAAGAGGAGCAGGAAAAAGCAAAAAATTTCAGAATTGCACCTTGCAATGCGGAGAAATTACTGTTTGTGCATTTACAATATTCATTGATTTTTGCCATTGAAAAATGTCCAGAAATGATTGAAGCTACTGACTGAACGAAAGGAGCTGGCATCTCACTCTCTTTGAATCTTCTTTATCATGCTAAGAGGAGCAGGAAAAAGCAAAAAATTTCAGAATTGCGCCTTGCAATGCGGAGAAATTACTGTTTGTGCATTTACAAAATTCATTGATTTTTGCCATTGAAAAACATCATGTTATTCATATACCAGAAATGATTGAAGCTACTGACTGAAGGAAAGGATCTGGCATCTCACTCTCTTTGAATCTTCTTTGTCATGCTAAGAGGAGCAGGAAAAAGCAAAAAATTTCAGAATTGCACCTTGCAATGCGGAGAAATTACTGTTTGTGCATTTACAATATTCATTGATTTTTGCCATTGAAAAACGTCCAGAAATGATTGAAGCTACTGACTGAATGAAAGGAGCTGGCATCTCACTCTCTTTGAATCTTCTTTATCATGCTAAGAGGAGCAGGAAAAAGCAAAACATTTCAGAATTGCACCTTGCAATGCGGAGAAATTACTGTTTGTGCATTTACAATATTCATTGATTTTTGCGATTGAAAAACATCATGTTATTCATATACCAGAAATGATTGAAGCTACTGACTGAATGAAAGGAGCTGGCATCTCACTCTCTTTGAATCTTCTTTATCATGCTAAGAGGAGCAGGAAAAAGTAAAAAATTTCAGAATTGCACCTTGCAATGTGGAGAAATTACTGTTTGTGCATTTACAATATTCAATGATTTTTGCCATTGAAAAACGTCCAGAAATGATTGAAGCTACTGACTGAATGAAAGGAGCTGGCATCTCACTCTCTTTGAATCTTCTTTATCATGCTAAGAGGAGCAGGAAAAAGCAAAAAATTTCAGAATTGCACCTTGCAATGCGGAGAAATTACTGTTTGTGCATTTACAATATTCATTGATTTTTGCCATTGAAAAACATCATGTTATTCATATACCAGAAATGATTGAAGCTACTGACTGAATGAAAGGAGCTGGCATCTCACTCTCTTTGAATCTTCTTTATCATGCTAAGAGGAGCAGGAAAAAGCAAAAAATTTCAGAATTGCACCTTGCAATGCGGAGAAATTGCAGTTTGTGCATTTACAATATTCATTGATTTTTGCCATTGAAAAACGTCCAGAAATGATTGAAGCTACTGACTGAATGAAAGGAGCTGGCATCTCACTCTCTTTGAATCTTCTTTATCATGCTAAGAGGAGCAGGAAAAAGCAAAAAATTTCAGAATTGCACCTTGCAATGCGGAGAAATTACTGTTTGTGCATTTACAATATTCATTGATTTTTGCCATTGAAAAACGTCCAGAAATGATTGAAGCTACTGACTGAATGAAAGGAGCTGGCATCTCACTCTCTTTGAATCTTCTTTATCATGCTAAGAGGAGCAGGAAAAAGCAAAAAATTTCAGAATTGCACCTTGCAATGCGGAGAAATTACTGTTTGTGCATTTACAATATTCATTGATTTTTGCCATTGAAAAATGTCCAGAAATGATTGAAGCTACTGACTGAATGAAAGGAGCTGGCATCTCACTCTCTTTGAATCTTCTTTATCATGCTAAGAGGAGCAGGAAAAAGCAAAAAATTTCAGAATTGCGCCTTGCAATGCGGAGAAATTACTGTTTGTGCATTTACAAAATTCATTGATTTTTGCCATTGAAAAACATCATGTTATTCATATACCAGAAATGATTGAAGCTACTGACTGAAGGAAAGGATCTGGCATCTCACTCTCTTTGAATCTTCTTTGTCATGCTAAGAGGAGCAGGAAAAAGCAAAAAATTTCAGAATTGCACCTTGCAATGCGGAGAAATTACTGTTTGTGCATTTACAATATTCATTGATTTTTGCCATTGAAAAACGTCCAGAAATGATTGAAGCTACTGACTGAATGAAAGGAGCTGGCATCTCACTCTCTTTGAATCTTCTTTATCATGCTAAGAGGAGCAGGAAAAAGCAAAACATTTCAGAATTGCACCTTGCAATGCGGAGAAATTACTGTTTGTGCATTTACAATATTCATTGATTTTTGCGATTGAAAAACATCATGTTATTCATATACCAGAAATGATTGAAGCTACTGACTGAATGAAAGGAGCTGGCATCTCACTCTCTTTGAAACTTCTTTATCATGCTAAGAGGAGCAGGAAAAAGTAAAAAATTTCAGAATTGCACCTTGCAATGCGGAGAAATTATTGTTTGTGCATTTACAATATTCAATGATTTTTGCCATTGAAAAACGTCCAGAAATGATTGAAGCTACTGACTGAATGAAAGGAGCTGGCATCTCACTCTCTTTGAATCTTCTTTATCATGCTAAGAGGAGCAGGAAAAAGCAAAAAATTTCAGAATTGCACCTTGCAATGCGGAGAAATTACTGTTTGTGCATTTACAATATTCATTGATTTTTGCCATTGAAAAATGTCCAGAAATGATTGAAGCTACTGACTGAATGAAAGGAGCTGGCATCTCACTCTCTTTGAATCTTCTTTATCATGCTAAGAGGAGCAGGAAAAAGCAAAAAATTTCAGAATTGCGCCTTGCAATGCGGAGAAATTACTGTTTGTGCATTTACAAAATTCATTGATTTTTGCCATTGAAAAACATCATGTTATTCATATACCAGAAATGATTGAAGCTACTGACTGAAGGAAAGGATCTGGCATCTCACTCTCTTTGCATCTTCTTTGTCATGCTAAGAGGAGCAGGAAAAAGCAAAAAATTTCAGAATTGCACCTTGCAATGCGGAGAAATTACTGTTTGTGCATTTACAATATTCATTGATTTTTGCCATTGAAAAACGTCCAGAAATGATTGAAGCTACTGACTGAATGAAAGGAGCTGGCATCTCACTCTCTTTGAATCTTCTTTATCATGCTAAGAGGAGCAGGAAAAAGCAAAACATTTCAGAATTGCACCTTGCAATGCGGAGAAATTACTGTTTGTGCATTTACAATATTCATTGATTTTTGCGATTGAAAAACATCATGTTATTCATATACCAGAAATGATTGAAGCTACTGACTGAATGAAAGGAGCTGGCATCTCACTCTCTTTGAATCTTCTTTATCATGCTAAGAGGAGCAGGAAAAAGTAAAAAATTTCAGAATTGCACCTTGCAATGCGGAGAAATTACTGTTTGTGCATTTACAATATTCAATGATTTTTGCCATTGAAAAACGTCCAGAAATGATTGAAGCTACTGACTGAATGAAAGGAGCTGGCATCTCACTCTCTTTGAATCTTCTTTATCATGCTAAGAGGAGCAGGAAAAAGCAAAAAATTTCAGAATTGCACCTTGCAATGCGGAGAAATTACTGTTTGTGCATTTACAATATTCATTGATTTTTGCCATTGAAAAACGTCCAGAAATGATTGAAGCTACTGACTGAATGAAAGGAGCTGGCATCTCACTCTCTTTGAATCTTCTTTATCATGCTAAGAGGAGCAGGAAAAAGCAAAAAATTTCAGAATTGCACCTTGCAATGCGGAGAAATTACTGTTTGTGCATTTACAATATTCATTGATTTTTGCCATTGAAAAACATCATGTTATTCATATACCAGAAATGTTTGAAGCTACTGACTGAATGAAAGGAGCTGGCATCTCACTCTCTTTGAATCTTCTTTATCATGCTAAGAAGAGCAGGAAAAAGCAAAAAATTTCAGAATTGCACCTTGCAATGCGGAGAAATTACTGTTTGTGCATTTACAATATTCAATGATTTTTGCCATTGAAAAACGTCCAGAAATGATTGAAGCTACTGACTGAATGAAAGGAGCTGGCATCTCACTCTCTTTGAATCTTGTTTATCATGCTAAGAGGAGCAGGAAAAAGCAAAAAATTTCAGAATTGCACCTTGCAATGCGGAGAAATTATTGTTTGTGCATTTACAATATTCATTGATTTTTGCCATTGAAAAACGTCCAGAAATGATTGAAGCTACTGACTGAATGAAAGGAGCTGGCATCTCACTCTCTTTGAATCTTCTTTATCATGCTAAGAGGAGCAGGAAAAAGCAAAAAATTTCAGAATTGCACCTTGCAATGCGGAGAAATTACTGTTTGTGCATTTACAATATTCATTGATTTTTGCTATTGAAAAACATCATGTTATTCATATACCAGAAATGATTGAAGCTACTGACTGAATGAAAGGAGCTGGCAACTCACTCTCTTTGAATCTTCTTTATCATGCTAAGAGGAGCAGGAAAAAGTAAAAAATTTCAGAATTGCACCTTGCAATGCGGAGAAATTATAGTTTGTGCATTTACAATATTCATTGATTTTTGCCATTGAAAAACGTCCAGAAATGATTGAAGCTACTGACTGAATGAAAGGAGCTGGCATCTCACTCTCTTTGAATCTTCTTTATCATGCTAAGAGGAGCAGGAAAAAGCAAAAAATTTCAGAATTGCACCTTGCAATGCGGAGAAATTACTGTTTGTGCATTTACAATATTCATTGATTTTTGCCATTGAAAAACGTCCAGAAATGATTGAAGCTACTGACTGAATGAAAGGAGCTGGCATCTCACTCTCTTTGAATCTTCTTTATCATGCTAAGAGGAGCAGGAAAAAGCAAAAAATTTCAGAATTGCACCTTGCAATGCGGAGAAATTACTGTTTGTGCATTTACAATATTCATTGATTTTTGCTATTGAAAAACATCATGTTATTCATATACCAGAAATGATTGAAGCTACTGACTGAATGAAAGGAGCTGGCATCTCACTCTCTTTGAATCTTCTTTATCATGCTAAGAGGAGCAGGAAAAAGCAAAAAATTTCAGAATTGCACCTTGCAATGCGGAGAAATTACAGTTTGTGCATTTACAATATTCATTGATTTTTGCCATTGAAAAGCATCCAGAAATGATTGAAGCTACTGACTGAATGAAAGGAGCTGGCATCTCACTCTCTTTGAATCTTCTTTATCATGCTAAGAGGAGCAGGAAAAAGCAAAAAATTTCAGAATTGCACCTTGCAATGCGGAGAAATTACTGTTTGTGCATTTACAATATTCATTGATTTTTGCCATTGAAAAATGTCCAGAAATGATTGAAGCTACTGACTGAATGAAAGGAGCTGGCATCTCACTCTCTTTGAATCTTCTTTATCATGCTAAGAGGAGCAGGAAAAAGCAAAAAATTTCAGAATTGCGCCTTGCAATGCGGAGAAATTACTGTTTGTGCATTTACAAAATTCATTGATTTTTGCCATTGAAAAACATCATGTTATTCATATACCAGAAATGATTGAAGCTACTGACTGAAGGAAAGGATCTGGCATCTCACTCTCTTTGAATCTTCTTTGTCATGCTAAGAGGAGCAGGAAAAAGCAAAAAATTTCAGAATTGCACCTTGCAATGCGGAGAAATTACTGTTTGTGCATTTACAATATTCATTGATTTTTGCCATTGAAAAACGTCCAGAAATGATTGAAGCTACTGACTGAATGAAAGGAGCTGGCATCTCACTCTCTTTGAATCTTCTTTATCATGCTAAGAGGAGCAGGAAAAAGCAAAACATTTCAGAATTGCACCTTGCAATGCGGAGAAATTACTGTTTGTGCATTTACAATATTCATTGATTTTTGCGATTGAAAAACATCATGTTATTCATATACCAGAAATGATTGAAGCTACTGACTGAATGAAAGGAGCTGGCATCTCACTCTCTTTGAATCTTCTTTATCATGCTAAGAGGAGCAGGAAAAAGTAAAAAATTTCAGAATTGCACCTTGCAATGCGGAGAAATTACTGTTTGTGCATTTACAATATTCAATGATTTTTGCCATTGAAAAACGTCCAGAAATGATTGAAGCTACTGACTGAATGAAAGGAGCTGGCATCTCACTCTCTTTGAATCTTCTTTATCATGCTAAGAGGAGCAGGAAAAAGCAAAAAATTTCAGAATTGCACCTTGCAATGCGGAGAAATTACTGTTTGTGCATTTACAATATTCATTGATTTTTGCCATTGAAAAACGTCCAGAAATGATTGAAGCTACTGACTGAATGAAAGGAGCTGGCATCTCACTCTCTTTGAATCTTCTTTATCATGCTAAGAGGAGCAGGAAAAAGCAAAAAATTTCAGAATTGCACCTTGCAATGCGGAGAAATTACTGTTTGTGCATTTACAATATTCATTGATTTTTGCCATTGAAAAACATCATGTTATTCATATACCAGAAATGATTGAAGCTACTGACTGAATGAAAGGAGCTGGCATCTCACTCTCTTTGAATCTTCTTTATCATGCTAAGAGGAGCAGGAAAAAGTAAAAAATTTCAGAATTGCACCTTGCAATGCGGAGAAATTACTGTTTGTGCATTTATAATATTCAATGATTTTTGCCATTGAAAAACGTCCAGAAATGATTGAAGCTACTGACTGAACGAAAGGAGCTGGCTTCTCACTCTCTTTGAATCTTCTTTATCATGCTAAGAGGAGCAGGAAAAAGCAAAAAATTTCAGAATTGCACCTTGCAATGCGGAGAAATTACTGTTTGTGCATTTACAATATTCATTGATTTTTGCCATTGAAAAACATCATGTTATTCATATACCAGAAATGTTTGAAGCTACTGACTGAATGAAAGGAGCTGGCATCTCACTCTCTTTGAATCTTCTTTATCATGCTAAGAAGAGCAGGAAAAAGCAAAAAATTTCAGAATTGCACCTTGCAATGCGGAGAAATTACTGTTTGTGCATTTACAATATTCAATGATTTTTGCCATTGAAAAACGTCCAGAAATGATTGAAGCTACTGACTGAATGAAAGGAGCTGGCATCTCACTCTCTTTGAATCTTGTTTATCATGCTAAGAGGAGCAGGAAAAAGCAAAAAATTTCAGAATTGCACCTTGCAATGCGGAGAAATTATTGTTTGTGCATTTACAATATTCATTGATTTTTGCCATTGAAAAACGTCCAGAAATGATTGAAGCTACTGACTGAATGAAAGGAGCTGGCATCTCACTCTCTTTGAATCTTCTTTATCATGCTAAGAGGAGCAGGAAAAAGCAAAAAATTTCAGAATTGCACCTTGCAATGCGGAGAAATTACTGTTTGTGCATTTACAATATTCATTGATTTTTGCTATTGAAAAACATCATGTTATTCATATACCAGAAATGATTGAAGCTACTGACTGAATGAAAGGAGCTGGCATCTCACTCTCTTTGAATCTTCTTTATCATGCTAAGAGGAGCAGGAAAAAGCAAAAAATTTCAGAATTGCACCTTGCAAGGCGGAGAAATTATAGTTTGTGCATTTACAATATTCATTGATTTTTGCCATTGAAAAACGTCCAGAAATGATTGAAGCTACTGACTGAATGAAAGGAACTGGCATCTCACTCTCTTTGAATCTTCTTTATCATGCTAAGAGGAGCAGGAAAAAGCAAAAAATTTCAGAATTGCACCTTGCAATGCGGAGAAATTACTGTTTGTGCATTTACAATATTCATTGATTTTTGCCATTGAAAAACGTCCAGAAATGATTGAAGCTACTGACTGAATGAAAGGAGCTGGCATCTCACTCTCTTTGAATCTTCTTTATCATGCTAAGAGGAGCAGGAAAAAGCAAAAAATTTCAGAATTGCACCTTGCAATGCGGAGAAATTACTGTTTGTGCATTTACAATATTCATTGATTTTTGCTATTGAAAAACATCATGTTATTCATATACCAGAAATGATTGAAGCTACTGACTGAATGAAAGGAGCTGGCATCTCACTCTCTTTGAATCTGCTTTATCATGCTAAGAGGAGCAGGAAAAAGCAAAAAATTTCAGAATTGCTCCTTGCAATGCGGAGAAATTACAGTTTGTGCATTTACAATATTCATTGATTTTTGCCATTGAAAAGCGTCCAGAAATGATTGAAGCTACTGACTGAATGAAAGGAGCTGGCATCTCACTCTCTTTGAATCTTCTTTATCATGCTAAGAAGAGCAGGAAAAAGCAAAAAATTTCAGAATTGCACCTTGCAATGCGGAGAAATTACTGTTTGTGCATTTACAATATTCAATGATTTTTGCCATTGAAAAACGTCCAGAAATGATTGAAGCTACTGACTGAATGAAAGGAGCTGGCATCTCACTCTCTTTGAATCTTGTTTATCATGCTAAGAGGAGCAGGAAAAAGCAAAAAATTTCAGAATTGCACCTTGCAATGCGGAGAAATTTCTGTTTGTGCATTTACAATATTCATTGATTTTTGCCATTGAAAAACGTCCAGAAATGATTGAAGCTACTGACTGAATGAAAGGAGCTGGCATCTCACTCTCTTTGAATCTTCTTTATCATGCTAAGAGGAGCAGGAAAAAGCAAAAAATTTCAGAATTGCACCTTGCAATGCGGAGAAATTACTGTTTGTGCATTTACAATATTCATTGATTTTTGCTATTGAAAAACATCATGTTATTCATATACCAGAAATGATTGAAGCTACTGACTGAATGAAAGGAGCTGGCATCTCACTCTCTTTGAATCTTCTTTATCATGCTAAGAGGAGCAGGAAAAAGCAAAAAATTTCAGAATTGCACCTTGCAAGGCGGAGAAATTATAGTTTGTGCATTTACAATATTCATTGATTTTTGCCATTGAAAAACGTCCAGAAATGATTGAAGCTACTGACTGAATGAAAGGAGCTGGCATCTCACTCTCTTTGAATCTTCTTTATCATGCTAAGAGGAGCAGGAAAAAGCAAAAAATTTCAGAATTGCACCTTGCAATGCGGAGAAATTACTGTTTGTGCATTTACAATATTCATTGATTTTTGCCATTGAAAAACGTCCAGAAATGATTGAAGCTACTGACTGAATGAAAGGAGCTGGCATCTCACTCTCTTTGAATCTTCTTTATCATGCTAAGAGGAGCAGGAAAAAGCAAAAAATTTCAGAATTGCACCTTGCAATGCGGAGAAATTACTGTTTGTGCATTTACAATATTCATTGATTTTTGCTATTGAAAAACATCATGTTATTCATATACCAGAAATGATTGAAGCTACTGACTGAATGAAAGGAGCTGGCATCTCACTCTCTTTGAATCTGCTTTATCATGCTAAGAGGAGCAGGAAAAAGCAAAAAATTTCAGAATTGCACCTTGCAATGCGGAGAAATTACAGTTTGTGCATTTACAATATTCATTGATTTTTGCCATTGAAAAGCGTCCAGAAATGATTGAAGCTACTGACTGAATGAAAGGAGCTGGCATCTCACTCTCTTTGAATCTTCTTTATCATGCTAAGAGGAGCAGGAAAAAGCAAAAAATTTCAGAATTGCACCTTGCAATGCGGAGAAATTACTGTTTGTGCATTTACAATATTCATTGATTTTTGCCATTGAAAAATGTCCAGAAATGATTGAAGCTACTGACTGAATGAAAGGAGCTGGCATCTCACTCTCTTTGAATCTTCTTTATCATGCTAAGAGGAGCAGGAAAAAGCAAAAAATTTCAGAATTGCGCCTTGCAATGCGGAGAAATTACTGTTTGTGCATTTACAAAATTCATTGATTTTTGCCATTGAAAAACATCATGTTATTCATATACCAGAAATGATTGAAGCTACTGACTGAAGGAAAGGAGCTGGCATCTCACTCTCTTTGAATCTTCTTTATCATGCTAAGAGGAGCAGGAAAAAGCAAAAAATTTCAGAATTGCACCTTGCAATGCGGAGAAATTACTGTTTGTGCATTTACAATATTCATTGATTTTTGCCATTGAAAAACGTCCAGAAATGATTGAAGCTACTGACTGAATGAAAGGAGCTGGCATCTCACTCTCTTTGAATCTTCTTTATCATGCTAAGAGGAGCAGGAAAAAGCAAAAAATTTCAGAATTGCACCTTGCAATGCGGAGAAATTACTGTTTGTGCATTTACAATATTCATTGATTTTTGCGATTGAAAAACATCATGTTATTCATATACCAGAAATGATTGAAGCTACTGACTGAATGAAAGGAGCTGGCATCTCATTCTCTTTGAATCTTCTTTATCATGCTAAGAGGAGCAGGAAAAAGTAAAAAATTTCAGAATTGCACCTTGCAATGCGGAGAAATTACTGTTTGTGCATTTACAATATTCAATGATTTTTGCCATTGAAAAACGTCCAGAAATGATTGAAGCTATTGACTGAATGAAAGGAGCTGGCATCTCACTCTCTTTGAATCTTGTTTATCATGCTAAGAGGAGCAGGAAAAAGCAAAAAATTTCAGAATTGCACCTTGCAATGCGGAGAAATTACTGTTTGTGCATTTACAATATTCATTGATTTTTGCCATTGAAAAACGTCCAGAAATGATTGAAGCTACTGACTGAATGAAAGGAGCTGGCATCTCACTCTCTTTGAATCTTCTTTATCATGCTAAGAGGAGCAGGAAAAAGCCAAAAATTTCAGAATTGCACCTTGCAATGCGGAGAAATTACTGTTTGTGCATTTACAATATTCATTGATTTTTGCTATTGAAAAACATCATGTTATTCATATACCAGAAATGATTGAAGCTACTGACTGAATGAAAGGAGCTGGCATCTCACTCTCTTTGAATCTTCTTTATCATGCTAAGAGGAGCAGGAAAAAGCAAAAAATTTCAGAATTGCACCTTGCAATGCGGAGAAATTGCAGTTTGTGCATTTACAATATTCATTGATTTTTGCCATTGAAAAATGTCCAGAAATGATTGAAGCTACTGACTGAATGAAAGGAGCTGGCATCTCACTCTCTTTGAATCTTCTTTATCATGCTAAGAGGAGCAGGAAAAAGCAAAAAATTTCAGAATTGCACCTTGCAATGCGGAGAAATTGCAGTTTGTGCATTTACAATATTCATTGATTTTTGCCATTGAAAAACGTCCAGAAATGATTGAAGCTACTGACTGAATGAAAGGAGCTGGCATCTCACTCTCTTTGAATCTTCTTTATCATGCTAAGAGGAGCAGGAAAAAGCAAAAAATTTCAGAATTGCACCTTGCAATGCGGAGAAATTACTGTTTGTGCATTTACAATATTCATTGATTTTTGCCATTGAAAAACGTCCAGAAATGATTGAAGCTACTGACTGAAGGAAAGGAGCTGGCATCTCACTCTCTTTGAATCTTCTTTATCATGCTAAGAGGAGCAGGAAAAAGCAAAAAATTTCAGAATTGCACCTTGCAATGCGGAGAAATTACTGTTTGTGCATTTACAATATTCATTGATTTTTGCCATTGAAAAATGTCCAGAAATGATTGAAGCTACTGACTGAATGAAAGGAGCTGGCATCTCACTCTCTTTGAATCTTCTTTATCATGCTAAGAGGAGCAGGAAAAAGCAAAAAATTTCAGAATTGCGCCTTGAAATGCGGAGAAATTACTGTTTGTGCATTTACAAAATTCATTGATTTTTGCCATTGAAAAACATCATGTTATTCATATACCAGAAATGATTGAAGCTACTGACTGAAGGAAAGGATCTGGCATCTCACTCTCTTTGAATCTTCTTTGTCATGCTAAGAGGAGCAGGAAAAAGCAAAAAATTTCAGAATTGCACCTTGCAATGCGGAGAAATTACTGTTTGTGCATTTACAATATTCATTGATTTTTGCCATTGAAAAACGTCCAGAAATGATTGAAGCTACTGACTGAATGAAAGGAGCTGGCATCTCACTCTCTTTGAATCTTCTTTATCATGCTAAGAGGAGCAGGAAAAAGCAAAACATTTCAGAATTGCACCTTGCAATGCGGAGAAATTACTGTTTGTGCATTTACAATATTCATTGATTTTTGCGATTGAAAAACATCATGTTATTCATATACCAGAAATGATTGAAGCTACTGACTGAATGAAAGGAGCTGGCATCTCACTCTCTTTGAATCTTCTTTATCATGCTAAGAGGAGCAGGAAAAAGTAAAAAATTTCAGAATTGCACCTTGCAATGCGGAGAAATTACTGTTTGTGCATTTACAATATTCAATGATTTTTGCCATTGAAAAACGTCCAGAAATGATTGAAGCTACTGACTGAATGAAAGGAGCTGGCATCTCACTCTCTTTGAATCTTCTTTATCATGCTAAGAGGAGCAGGAAAAAGCAAAAAATTTCAGAATTGCACCTTGCAATGCGGAGAAATTACTGTTTGTGCATTTACAATATTCATTGATTTTTGCCATTGAAAAACGTCCAGAAATGATTGAAGCTACTGACTGAATGAAAGGAGCTGGCATCTCACTCTCTTTGAATCTTCTTTATCATGCTAAGAGGAGCAGGAAAAAGCAAAAAATTTCAGAATTGCACCTTGCAATGCGGAGAAATTACTGTTTGTGCATTTACAATATTCATTGATTTTTGCCATTGAAAAATGTCCAGAAATGATTGAAGCTACTGACTGAACGAAAGGAGCTGGCATCTCACTCTCTTTGAATCTTCTTTATCATGCTAAGAGGAGCAGGAAAAAGCAAAAAATTTCAGAATTGCGCCTTGCAATGCGGAGAAATTACTGTTTGTGCATTTACAAAATTCATTGATTTTTGCCATTGAAAAACATCATGTTATTCATATACCAGAAATGATTGAAGCTACTGACTGAAGGAAAGGATCTGGCATCTCACTCTCTTTGAATCTTCTTTGTCATGCTAAGAGGAGCAGGAAAAAGCAAAAAATTTCAGAATTGCACCTTGCAATGCGGAGAAATTACTGTTTGTGCATTTACAATATTCATTGATTTTTGCCATTGAAAAACGTCCAGAAATGATTGAAGCTACTGACTGAATGAAAGGAGCTGGCATCTCACTCTCTTTGAATCTTCTTTATCATGCTAAGAGGAGCAGGAAAAAGCAAAACATTTCAGAATTGCACCTTGCAATGCGGAGAAATTACTGTTTGTGCATTTACAATATTCATTGATTTTTGCGATTGAAAAACATCATGTTATTCATATACCAGAAATGATTGAAGCTACTGACTGAATGAAAGGAGCTGGCATCTCACTCTCTTTGAATCTTCTTTATCATGCTAAGAGGAGCAGGAAAAAGTAAAAAATTTCAGAATTGCACCTTGCAATGTGGAGAAATTACTGTTTGTGCATTTACAATATTCAATGATTTTTGCCATTGAAAAACGTCCAGAAATGATTGAAGCTACTGACTGAATGAAAGGAGCTGGCATCTCACTCTCTTTGAATCTTCTTTATCATGCTAAGAGGAGCAGGAAAAAGCAAAAAATTTCAGAATTGCACCTTGCAATGCGGAGAAATTACTGTTTGTGCATTTACAATATTCATTGATTTTTGCCATTGAAAAACATCATGTTATTCATATACCAGAAATGATTGAAGCTACTGACTGAATGAAAGGAGCTGGCATCTCACTCTCTTTGAATCTTCTTTATCATGCTAAGAGGAGCAGGAAAAAGCAAAAAATTTCAGAATTGCACCTTGCAATGCGGAGAAATTGCAGTTTGTGCATTTACAATATTCATTGATTTTTGCCATTGAAAAACGTCCAGAAATGATTGAAGCTACTGACTGAATGAAAGGAGCTGGCATCTCACTCTCTTTGAATCTTCTTTATCATGCTAAGAGGAGCAGGAAAAAGCAAAAAATTTCAGAATTGCACCTTGCAATGCGGAGAAATTACTGTTTGTGCATTTACAATATTCATTGATTTTTGCCATTGAAAAACGTCCAGAAATGATTGAAGCTACTGACTGAATGAAAGGAGCTGGCATCTCACTCTCTTTGAATCTTCTTTATCATGCTAAGAGGAGCAGGAAAAAGCAAAAAATTTCAGAATTGCACCTTGCAATGCGGAGAAATTACTGTTTGTGCATTTACAATATTCATTGATTTTTGCCATTGAAAAATGTCCAGAAATGATTGAAGCTACTGACTGAATGAAAGGAGCTGGCATCTCACTCTCTTTGAATCTTCTTTATCATGCTAAGAGGAGCAGGAAAAAGCAAAAAATTTCAGAATTGCGCCTTGCAATGCGGAGAAATTACTGTTTGTGCATTTACAAAATTCATTGATTTTTGCCATTGAAAAACATCATGTTATTCATATACCAGAAATGATTGAAGCTACTGACTGAAGGAAAGGATCTGGCATCTCACTCTCTTTGAATCTTCTTTGTCATGCTAAGAGGAGCAGGAAAAAGCAAAAAATTTCAGAATTGCACCTTGCAATGCGGAGAAATTACTGTTTGTGCATTTACAATATTCATTGATTTTTGCCATTGAAAAACGTCCAGAAATGATTGAAGCTACTGACTGAATGAAAGGAGCTGGCATCTCACTCTCTTTGAATCTTCTTTATCATGCTAAGAGGAGCAGGAAAAAGCAAAACATTTCAGAATTGCACCTTGCAATGCGGAGAAATTACTGTTTGTGCATTTACAATATTCATTGATTTTTGCGATTGAAAAACATCATGTTATTCATATACCAGAAATGATTGAAGCTACTGACTGAATGAAAGGAGCTGGCATCTCACTCTCTTTGAAACTTCTTTATCATGCTAAGAGGAGCAGGAAAAAGTAAAAAATTTCAGAATTGCACCTTGCAATGCGGAGAAATTATTGTTTGTGCATTTACAATATTCAATGATTTTTGCCATTGAAAAACGTCCAGAAATGATTGAAGCTACTGACTGAATGAAAGGAGCTGGCATCTCACTCTCTTTGAATCTTCTTTATCATGCTAAGAGGAGCAGGAAAAAGCAAAAAATTTCAGAATTGCACCTTGCAATGCGGAGAAATTAATGTTTGTGCATTTACAATATTCATTGATTTTTGCCATTGAAAAATGTCCAGAAATGATTGAAGCTACTGACTGAATGAAAGGAGCTGGCATCTCACTCTCTTTGAATCTTCTTTATCATGCTAAGAGGAGCAGGAAAAAGCAAAAAATTTCAGAATTGCGCCTTGCAATGCGGAGAAATTACTGTTTGTGCATTTACAAAATTCATTGATTTTTGCCATTGAAAAACATCATGTTATTCATATACCAGAAATGATTGAAGCTACTGACTGAAGGAAAGGATCTGGCATCTCACTCTCTTTGAATCTTCTTTGTCATGCTAAGAGGAGCAGGAAAAAGCAAAAAATTTCAGAATTGCACCTTGCAATGCGGAGAAATTACTGTTTGTGCATTTACAATATTCATTGATTTTTGCCATTGAAAAACGTCCAGAAATGATTGAAGCTACTGACTGAATGAAAGGAGCTGGCATCTCACTCTCTTTGAATCTTCTTTATCATGCTAAGAGGAGCAGGAAAAAGCAAAACATTTCAGAATTGCACCTTGCAATGCGGAGAAATTACTGTTTGTGCATTTACAATATTCATTGATTTTTGCGATTGAAAAACATCATGTTATTCATATACCAGAAATGATTGAAGCTACTGACTGAATGAAAGGAGCTGGCATCTCACTCTCTTTGAATCTTCTTTATCATGCTAAGAGGAGCAGGAAAAAGTAAAAAATTTCAGAATTGCACCTTGCAATGCGGAGAAATTACTGTTTGTGCATTTACAATATTCAATGATTTTTGCCATTGAAAAACGTCCAGAAATGATTGAAGCTACTGACTGAATGAAAGGAGCTGGCATCTCACTCTCTTTGAATCTTCTTTATCATGCTAAGAGGAGCAGGAAAAAGCAAAAAATTTCAGAATTGCACCTTGCAATGCGGAGAAATTACTGTTTGTGCATTTACAATATTCATTGATTTTTGCCATTGAAAAACGTCCAGAAATGATTGAAGCTACTGACTGAATGAAAGGAGCTGGCATCTCACTCTCTTTGAATCTTCTTTATCATGCTAAGAGGAGCAGGAAAAAGCAAAAAATTTCAGAATTGCACCTTGCAATGCGGAGAAATTACTGTTTGTGCATTTACAATATTCATTGATTTTTGCCATTGAAAAATGTCCAGAAATGATTGAAGCTACTGACTGAATGAAAGGAACTGGCATCTCACTCTCTTTGAATCTTCTTTATCATGCTAAGAGGAGCAGGAAAAAGCAAAAAATTTCAGAATTGCGCCTTGCAATGCGGAGAAATTACTGTTTGTGCATTTACAAAATTCATTGATTTTTGCCATTGAAAAACATCATGTTATTCATATACCAGAAATGATTGAAGCTACTGACTGAAGGAAAGGATCTGGCATCTCACTCTCTTTGAATCTTCTTTGTCATGCTAAGAGGAGCAGGAAAAAGCAAAAAATTTCAGAATTGCACCTTGCAATGCGGAGAAATTACTGTTTGTGCATTTACAATATTCATTGATTTTTGCCATTGAAAAACGTCCAGAAATGATTGAAGCTACTGACTGAATGAAAGGAGCTGGCATCTCATTCTCTTTGAATCTTCTTTATCATGCTAAGAGGAGCAGGAAAAAGCAAAACATTTCAGAATTGCACCTTGCAATGCGGAGAAATTACTGTTTGTGCATTTACAATATTCATTGATTTTTGCGATTGAAAAACATCATGTTATTCATATACCAGAAATGATTGAAGCTACTGACTGAATGAAAGGAGCTGGCATCTCACTCTCTTTGAATCTTCTTTATCATGCTAAGAGGAGCAGGAAAAAGTAAAAAATTTCAGAATTGCACCTTGCAATGCGGAGAAATTACTGTTTGTGCATTTACAATATTCAATGATTTTTGCCATTGAAAAACGTCCAGAAATGATTGAAGCTACTGACTGAATGAAAGGAGCTGGCATCTCACTCTCTTTGAATCTTCTTTATCATGCTAAGAGGAGCAGGAAAAAGCAAAAAATTTCAGAATTGCACCTTGCAATGCGGAGAAATTACTGTTTGTGCATTTACAATATTCATTGATTTTTGCCATTGAAAAACGTCCAGAAATGATTGAAGCTACTGACTGAATGAAAGGAGCTGGCATCTCACTCTCTTTGAATCTTCTTTATCATGCTAAGAGGAGCAGGAAAAAGCAAAAAATTTCAGAATTGCACCTTGCAATGCGGAGAAATTACTGTTTGTGCATTTACAATATTCATTGATTTTTGCCATTGAAAAACATCATGTTATTCATATACCAGAAATGATTGAAGCTACTGACTGAATGAAAGGAGCTGGCATCTCACTCTCTTTGAATCTTCTTTATCATGCTAAGAGGAGCAGGAAAAAGTAAAAAATTTCAGAATTGCACCTTGCAATGCGGAGAAATTACTGTTTGTGCATTTATAATATTCAATGATTTTTGCCATTGAAAAACGTCCAGAAATGATTGAAGCTACTGACTGAACGAAAGGAGCTGGCATCTCACTCTCTTTGAATCTTCTTTATCATGCTAAGAGGAGCAGGAAAAAGCAAAAAATTTCAGAATTGCACCTTGCAATGCGGAGAAATTACTGTTTGTGCATTTACAATATTCATTGATTTTTGCCATTGAAAAACATCATGTTATTCATATACCAGAAATGTTTGAAGCTACTGACTGAATGAAAGGAGCTGGCATCTCACTCTCTTTGAATCTTCTTTATCATGCTAAGAGGAGCAGGAAAAAGCAAAAAATTTCAGAATTGCACCTTGCAATGCGGAGAAATTACTGTTTGTGCATTTACAATATTCAATGATTTTTGCCATTGAAAAACGTCCAGAAATGATTGAAGCTACTGACTGAATGAAAGGAGCTGGCATCTCACTCTCTTTGAATCTTGTTTATCATGCTAAGAGGAGCAGGAAAAAGCAAAAAATTTCAGAATTGCACCTTGCAATGCGGAGAAATTACTGTTTGTGCATTTACAATATTCATTGATTTTTGCCATTGAAAAACGTCCAGAAATGATTGAAGCTACTGACTGAATGAAAGGAGCTGGCATCTCACTCTCTTTGAATCTTCTTTATCATGCTAAGAGGAGCAGGAAAAAGCAAAAAATTTCAGAATTGCACCTTGCAATGCGGAGAAATTACTGTTTGTGCATTTACAATATTCATTGATTTTTGCTATTGAAAAACATCATGTTATTCATATACCAGAAATGATTGAAGCTACTGACTGAATGAAAGGAGCTGGCATCTCACTCTCTTTGAATCTTCTTTATCATGCTAAGAGGAGCAGGAAAAAGCAAAAAATTTCAGAATTGCACCTTGCAATGCGGAGAAATTATAGTTTGTGCATTTACAATATTCATTGATTTTTGCCATTGAAAAACGTCCAGAAATGATTGAAGCTACTGACTGAATGAAAGGAGCTGGCATCTCACTCTCTTTGAATCTTGTTTATCATGCTAAGAGGAGCAGGAAAAAGCAAAAAATTTCAGAATTGCACCTTGCAATGCGGAGAAATTACTGTTTGTGCATTTACAATATTCATTGATTTTTGCCATTGAAAAACGTCCAGAAATGATTGAAGCTACTGACTGAATGAAAGGAGCTGGCATCTCACTCTCTTTGAATCTTCTTTATCATGCTAAGAGGAGCAGGAAAAAGCAAAAAATTTCAGAATTGCACCTTGCAATGCGGAGAAATTACTGTTTGTGCATTTACAATATTCATTGATTTTTGCTATTGAAAAACATCATGTTATTCATATACCAGAAATGATTGAAGCTACTGACTGAATGAAAGGAGCTGGCATCTCACTCTCTTTGAATCTTCTTTATCATGCTAAGAGGAGCAGGAAAAAGCAAAAAATTTCAGAATTGCACCTTGCAATGCGGAGAAATTACAGTTTGTGCATTTACAATATTCATTGATTTTTGCCATTGAAAAGCGTCCAGAAATGATTGAAGCTACTGACTGAATGAAAGGAGCTGGCATCTCACTCTCTTTGAATCTTCTTTATCATGCTAAGAGGAGCAGGAAAAAGCAAAAAATTTCAGAATTGCACCTTGCAATGCGGAGAAATTACTGTTTGTGCATTTACAATATTCATTGATTTTTGCCATTGAAAAACGTCCAGAAATGATTGAAGGTACTGACTGAATGAAAGGAGCTGGCATCTCACTCTCTTTGAATCTTCTTTATCATGCTAAGAGGAGCAGGAAAAAGCAAAAAATTTCAGAATTGCACCTTGCAATGCGGAGAAATTACTGTTTGTGCATTTACAATATTCATTGATTTTTGCCATTGAAAAACGTCCAGAAATGATTGAAGCTACTGACTGAATGAAAGGAGCTGGCATCTCACTCTCTTTGAATCTTCTTTATCATGCTAAGAGGAGCAGGAAAAAGCAAAAAATTTCAGAATTGCACCTTGCAATGCGGAGAAATTACTGTTTGTGCATTTACAATATTCATTGATTTTTGCCATTGAAAAATGTCCAGAAATGATTGAAGCTACTGACTGAATGAAAGGAGCTGGCATCTCACTCTCTTTGAATCTTCTTTATCATGCTAAGAGGAGCAGGAAAAAGCAAAAAATTTCAGAATTGCGCCTTGCAATGCGGAGAAATTACTGTTTGTGCATTTACAAAATTCATTGATTTTTGCCATTGAAAAATATCATGTTATTCATATACCAGAAATGATTGATGTTTTTCAATGGCAAAAATCAATGAATATTGTAAATGCACAAACAGTAATTTCTCCGCATTGCAAGGTGCAATTCTGAAATTTTTTGCTTTTTCCTGCTAATCCTAGCATGATAAAGAAGATTCAAAGAGAGTGAGATGCCAGCTCCTTTCATTCAGTCAGTAGCTTCAAACATTTCTGGACGTTTTTCAATGGCAAAAATCAATGAATATTGTAAATGCACAAACAGTAATATCTCCACATTGCAAGGTGCAATTCTGAAATTTTTTGCTTTTTCCTGTTAATCCTAGCATGATAAAGAAGATTTAAAGAGAGTGAGATGCCAGCTCCTTTCATTCAGTCAGTAGCTTCAAACATTTCTGGTATATGAAAAACATGTTTTTCAATGGCAAAAATCAATGAATATTGTAAATGCACAAACAGTAATATCTCCACATTGCAAGGTGCAATTCTGAAATTTTTTGCTTTTTCCTGCTAATCCTAGCATGATAAAGAAGATTCAAAGAGAGTGAGATGCCAGCTCCTTTCATTCAGTCAGTAGCTTCAAACATTTCTGGTATATGAAAAACATGTTTTTCAATGGCAAAAATCAATGAATATTGTAAATGCACAAACAGTAATATCTCCACATTGCAAGGTGCAATTCTGAAATTTTTTGCTTTTTCCTGCTTATCCTAGCATGATAAAGAAGATTCAAAGAGAGTGAGATGCCAGCTCCTTTCATTCAGTCAGTAGCTTCAAACATTTCTGGACGTTTTTCAATGGCAAAAATCAATGAATATTGTAAATGCACAAACAGTAATTTCTCCGCATTGCAAGGTGCAATTCTGAAATTTTTTGCTTTTTCCTGCTAATCCTAGCATGATAAAGAAGATTCAAAGAGAGTGAGATGCCAGCTCCTTTCATTCAGTCAGTAGCTTCAAACATTTCTGGACGTTTTTCAATGGCAAAAATCAATGAATATTGTAAATGCACAAACAGTAATATCTCCACATTGCAAGGTGCAATTCTGAAATTTTTTGCTTTTTCCTGTTAATCCTAGCATGATAAAGAAGATTTAAAGAGAGTGAGATGCCAGCTCCTTTCATTCAGTCAGTAGCTTCAAACATTTCTGGTATATGAAAAACATGTTTTTCAATGGCAAAAATCAATGAATATTGTAAATGCACAAACAGTAATATCTCCACATTGCAAGGTGCAATTCTGAAATTTTTTGCTTTTTCCTGCTAATCCTAGCATGATAAAGAAGATTCAAAGAGAGTGAGATGCCAGCTCCTTTCATTCAGTCAGTAGCTTCAAACATTTCTGGTATATGAAAAACATGTTTTTCAATGGCAAAAATCAATGAATATTGTAAATGCACAAACAGTAATATCTCCACATTGCAAGGTGTAATTCTGAAATTTTTTGCTTTTTCCTGCTTATCCTAGCATGATAAAGAAGATTCAAAGAGAGTGAGATGCCAGCTCCTTTCATTCAGTCAGTAGCTTCAAACATTTCTGGACGTTTTTCAATGGCAAAAATCAATGAATATTGTAAATGCACAAACAGTAATATCTCCACATTGCAAGGTGCAATTCTGAAATTTTTTGCTTTTTCCTGCTAATCCTAGCATGATAAAGAAGATTCAAAGAGAGTGAGATGCCAGCTCCTTTCATTCAGTCAGTAGCTTCAAACATTTCTGGTATATGAAAAACATGTTTTTCAATGGCAAAAATCAATGAATATTGTAAATGCACAAACAGTAATATCTCCACATTGCAAGGTGCAATTCTGAAATTTTTTGTTTTTTCCTGTTAATCCTAGCATGATAAAGAAGATTCAAAGAGAGTGAGATGCCAGCTCCTTTCATTCAGTCAGTAGCTTCAAACATTTCTGGTATATGAAAAACATGTTTTTCAATGGCAAAAATCAATGAATATTGTAAATGCACAAACAGTAATATCTCCACATTGCAAGGTGCAATTCTGAAATTTTTTGCTTTTTCCTGCTAATCCTAGCATGATAAATAAGATTCAAAGAGAGTGAGATGCCAGCTCCTTTCATTCAGTCAGTAGCTTCAAACATTTCTGGTATATGAAAAACATGTTTTTCAATGGCAAAAATCAATGAATATTGTAAATGCACAAACAGTAATATCTCCACATTGCAAGGTGCAATTCTGAAATTTTTTGCTTTTTCCTGCTAATCCTAGCATGATAAAGAAGATTCAAAGAGAGTGAGATGCCAGCTCCTTTCATTCAGTCAGTAGCTTCAAACATTTCTGGTATATGAAAAACATGTTTTTCAATGGCAAAAATCAATGAATATTGTAAATGCACAAACAGTAATATCTCCACATTGCAAGGTGCAATTCTGAAATTTTTTGCTTTTTCCTGCTAATCCTAGCATGATAAAGAAGATTCAAAGAGAGTGAGATGCCAGCTCCTTTCATTCAGTCAGTAGCTTCAAACATTTCTGGTATATGAAAAACATGTTTTTCAATGGCAAAAATCAATGAATATTGTAAATGCACAAACAGTAATATCTCCACATTGCAAGGTGCAATTCTGAAATTTTTAGCTTTTTCCTGTTAATCCTAGCATGATAAAGAAGATTCAAAGAGAGTGAGATGCCAGCTCCTTTCATTCAGTCAGTAGCTTCAAACATTTCTGGACGTTTTTCAATGGCAAAAATCAATGAATATTGTAAATGCACAAACAGTAATATCTCCACATTGCAAGGTGCAATTCTGAAATTTTTTGCTTTTTCCTGTTAATCCTAGCATGATAAAGAAGATTCAAAGAGAGTGAGATACCAGCTCCTTTCATTCAGTCAGCAGCTTCAAACATTTCTGGTATATGAAAAACATGTTTTTCAATGGCAAAAATCAATGAATATTGTAAATGCACAAACAGTAATATCTCCACATTGCAAGGTGCAATTCTGAAATTTTTTGCTTTTTCCTGCTAATCCTAGCATGATAAAGAAGATTCAAAGAGAGTGAGATGCCAGCTAATTTCATTCAGTCAGTAGCTTCAAACATTTCTGGACGTTTTTCAATGGCAAAAATCAATGAATATTGTAAATGCACAAACAGTAATATCTCCACATTGCAAGGTGCAATTCTGAAATTTTTTGCTTTTTCCTGCTAATCCTAGCATGATAAAGAAGATTCAAAGAGAGTGAGATGCCAGCTCCTTTCATTCAGTCAGTAGCTTCAAACATTTCTTGTATATGAAAAACATGTTTTTCAATGGCAAAAATCAATGAATATTGTAAATGCATAAACAGTAATATCTCCACATTGCAAGGTGCAATTCTGAAATTTTTTGCTTTTTCCTGCTAATCCTAGCATGATAAAGAAGATTCAAAGAGAGTGAGATACCAGCTCCTTTCATTCAGTCAGTAGCTTCAAACATTTCTGGACGTTTTTCAATGGCAAAAATCAATGAATATTGTAAATGCACAAACAGTAATATCTCCACATTGCAAGGTGCAATTCTGAAATTTTTTGCTTATTCCTGTTAATCCTAGCATGATAAAGAAGATTCAAAGAGAGTGAGATGCCAGCTCCTTTCATTCAAGTCAGTAGCTTCAAACATTTCTGGTATATGAAAAACATGTTTTTCAATGGCAAAAATCAATGAATATTGTAAATGCACAAACAGTAATATCTCCACATTGCAAGGTGCAATTCTGAAATTTTTTGCTTTTTCCTGCTTATCCTAGCATGATAAAGAAGATTCAAAGAGAGTGAGATGCCAGCTCCTTTCATTCAGTCAGTAGCTTCAAACATTTCTGGTATATGAAAAACATGTTTTTCAATGGCAAAAATCAATGAATATTGTAAATGCACAAACAGTAATATCTCCACATTGCAAGGTGCAATTCTGAAATTTTTTTGCTTTTTCCTGCTAATCCTAGCATGATAAAGAAGATTCAAAGAGAGTGAGATGCCAGCTCCTTTCATTCAGTCAGTAGCTTCAAACATTTCTGGACGTTTTTCAATGGCAAAATCAATGAATATTGTAAATGCACAAACAGTAATATCTCCACATTGCAAGGTGCAATTCTGAAATTTTTTGCTTTTTCCTGTTAATCCTAGCATGATAAAGAAGATTCAAAGACAGTGAGATGCCAGCTCCTTTCATTCAGTCAGTAGCTTCAAACATTTCTGGTATATGAAAAACATGTTTTTCAATGGCAAAAATCAATGAATATTGTAAATGCACAAACAGTAATATCTCCACATTGCAAGGTGCAATTCTGAAATTTTTTGCTTTTTCCTGCTAATCCTAGCATGATAAAGAAGATTCAAAGAGAGTGAGATGCCAGCTCCTTTCATTCCGTCAGTAGCTTCAAACATTTCTGGTATATGAAAAACATGTTTTTCAATGGCAAAAATCAATGAATATTGTAAATGCACAAAGAGTAATATCTCCACATTGCAAGGTGCAATTCTGAAATTTTTTGCTTTTTCCTGCTTATCCTAGCATGATAAAGAAGATTCAAAGAGAGTGAGATGCCAGCTCCTTTCATTCAGTCAGTAGCTTCAAACATTTCTGGACGTTTTTCAATGGCAAAATCAATGAATATTGTAAATGCACAAACAGTAATATCTCCACATTGCAAGGTGCAATTCTGAAATTTTTTGCTTTTTCCTGTTAATCCTAGCATGATAAAGAAGATTCAAAGACAGTGAGATGCCAGCTCCTTTCATTCAGTCAGTAGCTTCAAACATTTCTGGTATATGAAAAACATGTTTTTCAATGGCAAAAATCAATGAATATTGTAAATGCACAAACAGTAATATCTCCACATTGCAAGGTGCAATTCTGAAATTTTTTGCTTTTTCCTGCTAATCCTAGCATGATAAAGAAGATTCAAAGAGAGTGAGATGCCAGCTCCTTTCATTCCGTCAGTAGCTTCAAACATTTCTGGTATATGAAAAACATGTTTTTCAATGGCAAAAATCAATGAATATTGTAAATGCACAAACAGTAATATCTCCACATTGCAAGGTGCAATTCTGAAATTTTTTGCTTTTTCCTGCTAATCCTAGCATGATAAAGAAGATTCAAAGAGAGTGAGATGCCAGCTCCTTTCATTCAGTCAGTAGCTTCAAACATTTCTGGACGTTTTTCAATGGCAAAATCAATGAATATTGTAAATGCACAAACAGTAATATCTCCACATTGCAAGGTGCAATTCTGAAATTTTTTGCTTTTTCCTGCTAATCCTAGCATGATAAAGAAGATTCAAAGAGAGTGAGATGCCAGCTAATTTCATTCAGTCAGTAGCTTCAAACATTTCTGGACGTTTTTCAATGGCAAAAATCAATGAATATTGTAAATGCACAAACAGTAATATCTCCACATTGCAAGGTGCAATTCTGAAATTTTTTGCTTTTTCCTGCTAATCCTAGCATGATAAAGAAGATTCAAAGAGAGTGAGATGCCAGCTCCTTTCATTCCGTCATTAGCTTCAAACATTTCTGGACGTTTTTCAATGGCAAAAATCAATGAATATTGTAAATGCACAAACAGTAATATCTCCACATTGCAAGGTGCAATTCTGAAATTTTTTGCTTTTTCCTGCTAATCCTAGCATGATAAAGAAGATTCAAAGAGAGTGAGATGCCAGCTCCTTTCATTCAGTCAGTAGCTTCAAACATTTCTTGTATATGAAAAACATGTTTTTCAATGGCAAAAATCAATGAATATTGTAAATGCACAAACAGTAATATCTCCACATTGCAAGGTGCAATTCTGAAATTTTTTGCTTTTTCCTGCTAATCCTAGCATGATAAAGAAGATTCAAAGAGAGTGAGATACCAGCTCCTTTCATTCAGTCAGTAGCTTCAAACATTTCTGGACGTTTTTCAATGGCAAAAATCAATGAATATTGTAAATGCACAAACAGTAATATCTCCACATTGCAAGGTGCAATTCTGAAATTTTTTGCTTTTTCCTGTTAATCCTAGCATGATAAAGAAGATTCAAAGAGAGTGAGATGCCAGCTCCTTTCATTCAAGTCAGTAGCTTCAAACATTTCTGGCATATGAAAAACATGTTTTTCAATGGCAAAAATCAATGAATATTGTAAATGCACAAACAGTAATATCTCCACATTGCAAGGTGCAATTCTGAAATTTTTTGCTTTTTCCTGCTTATCCTAGCATGATAAAGAAGATTCAAAGAGAGTGAGATGCCAGCTCCTTTCATTCAGTCAGTAGCTTCAAACATTTCTGGTATATGAAAAACATGTTTTTCAATGGCAAAAATCAATGAATATTGTAAATGCACAAACAGTAATATCTCCACATTGCAAGGTGCAATTCTGAAATTTTTTTACTTTTTCCTGCTAATCCTAGCATGATAAAGAAGATTTAAAGAGAGTGAGATGCCAGCTCCTTTCATTCAGTCAGTAGCTTCAAACATTTCTGGACGTTTTTCAATGGCAAAATCAATGAATATTGTAAATGCACAAACAGTAATATCTCCACATTGCAAGGTGCAATTCTGAAATTTTTTGCTTTTTCCTGTTAATCCTAGCATGATAAAGAAGATTCAAAGACAGTGAGATGCCAGCTCCTTTCATTCAGTCAGTAGCTTCAAACATTTCTGGTATATGAAAAACATGTTTTTCAATGGCAAAAATCAATGAATATTGTAAATGCACAAACAGTAATATCTCCACATTGCAAGGTGCAATTCTGAAATTTTTTGCTTTTTCCTGCTAATCCTAGCATGATAAAGAAGATTCAAAGAGAGTGAGATGCCAGCTCCTTTCATTCCGTCAGTAGCTTCAAACATTTCTGGTATATGAAAAACATGTTTTTCAATGGCAAAAATCAATGAATATTGTAAATGCACAAACAGTAATATCTCCACATTGCAAGGTGCAATTCTGAAATTTTTTGCTTTTTCCTGCTAATCCTAGCATGATAAAGAAGATTCAAAGAGAGTGAGATGCCAGCTCCTTTCATTCAGTCAGTAGCTTCAAACATTTCTTGTATATGAAAAACATGTTTTTCAATGGCAAAAATCAATGAATATTGTAAATGCACAAACAGCAATATCTCCACATTGCAAGGTGCAATTCTGAAATTTTTTGCTTTTTCCTGCTAATCCTAGCATGATAAAGAAGATTCAAAGAGAGTGAGATGCCAGCTCCTTTCATTCAGTCAGTAGCTTCAAACATTTCTGGACGTTTTTCAATGGCAAAAATCAATGAATATTGTAAATGCACAAACAGTAATATCTCCACATTGCAAGGTGCAATTCTGAAATTTTTTGCTTTTTCCTCTTAATCCTAGCATGATAAAGAAGATTCAAAGAGAGTGAGATGCCAGCTCCTTTCATTCAGTCAGTAGCTTCAAACATTTCTGGTATATGAAAAACATGTTTTTCAATGGCAAAAATCAATGAATATTGTAAATGCACAAACAGTAATATCTCCACATTGCAAGGTGCAATTCTGAAATTTTTTGCTTTTTCCTGCTAATCCTAGCATGATAAAGAAGATTCAAAGAGAGTGAGATGCCAGCTCCTTTCATTCAGTCAGTAGCTTCAAACATTTCTGGTATATGAAAAACATGTTTTTCAATGGCAAAAATCAATGAATATTGTAAATGCACAAACAGTAATATCTCCACATTGCAAGGTGCAATTCTGAAATTTTTTGCTTTTTCCTGCTAATCCAAGCATGATAAAGAAGATTCAAAGAGAGTGAGATGCCAGCTCCTTTCATTCAGTCAGTAGCTTCAAACATTTCTGGTATATGAATAACATGATGTTTTTCAATGGCAAAAATCAATGAATATTGTAAATGCACAAACAGTAATTTCTCCGCATTGCAAGGTGCAATTCTGAAATTTTTTGCTTTTTCCTGCTCCTCTTAGCATGATAAAGAAGATTCAAAGAGAGTGAGATGCCAGCTCCTTTCATTCAGTCAGTAGCTTCAAACATTTCTGGTATATGAATAACATGATGTTTTTCAATGGCAAAAATCAATGAATATTGAAAATGCACAAACAGTAATTTCTCCGCATTGCAAGGTGCAATTCTGAAATTTTTTGCTTTTTCCTGCTCCTCTTAGCATGATAAAGACGATTCAAAGAGAGTGAGATGCCAGCTCCTTTCATTCAGTCAGTAGCTTCAATCATTTCTGGACGTTTTTCAATGGCAAAAATCAATGAATATTGTAAATGCACAAACAGTAATTTCTCCGCATTGCAAGATGCAATTCTGAAATTTTTTGCTTTTTCCTGCTCCTCTTAGCATGATAAAGAAAATTCAGAGTGAGATGGCAGCTGCTTTCATTCAGTCAGTAGCTTCAATCATTTCTGGACGTTTTTCAATGGCAAAAATCAATGAATATTGTAAATGCACAAACAGTAATATCTCCACATTGCAAGGTGCAATTCTGAAATTTTTTGCTTTTTCCTGTTAATCCTAGCATGATAAAGAAGATTCAAAGAGAGTGAGATGCCAGCTCCTTTCATTCAGTCAGTAGCTTCAAACATTTCTGGTATATGAAAAACATGTTTTTCAATGGCAAAAATCAATGAATATTGTAAATGCACAAACAGTAATATCTCCACATTGCAAGGTGCAATTCTGAAATTTTTTGCTTTTTCCTGCTAATCCAAGCATGATAAAGAAGATTCAAAGAGAGTGAGATGCCAGCTCCTTTCATTCAGTCAGTAGCTTCAAACATTTCTGGTATATGAATAACATGATGTTTTTCAATGGCAAAAATCAATGAATATTGTAAATGCACAAACAGTAATTTCTCCGCATTGCAAGGTGCAATTCTGAAATTTTTTGCTTTTTCCTGCTCCTCTTAGCATGATAAAGAAGATTCAAAGAGAGTGAGATGCCAGCTCCTTTCATTCAGTCAGTAGCTTCAAACATTTCTGGTATATGAATAACATGATGTTTTTCAATGGCAAAAATCAATGAATATTGTAAATGCACAAACAGTAATTTCTCCGCATTGCAAGGTGCAATTCTGAAATTTTTTGCTTTTTCCTGCTCCTCTTAGCATGATAAAGACGATTCAAAGAGAGTGAGATGCCAGCTCCTTTCATTCAGTCAGTAGCTTCAATCATTTCTGGACGTTTTTCAATGGCAAAAATCAATGAATATTGTAAATGCACAAACAGTAATTTCTCCGCATTGCAAGGTGCAATTCTGAAATTTTTTGCTTTTTCCTGCTCCTCTTAGCATGATAAAGAAAATTCAGAGTGAGATGCCAGCTGCTTTCATTCAGTCAGTAGCTTCAATCATTTCTGGACGTTTTTCAATGGCAAAAATCAATGAATATTGTAAATGCACAAACAGTAATTTCTCCGCATTGCAAGGTGCAATTCTGAAATTTTTTGCTTTTTCCTGCTCCTCTTAGCATGATAAAGAAGATTCAAAGAGAGTGAGATGCCAGCTCCTTTCATTCAGTCAGTAGCTTCAAACATTTCTGGTATATGAATAACATGATGTTTTTCAATGGCAAAAATCAATGAATATTGTAAATGCACAAACAGTAATTTCTCCGCATTGCAAGGTGCAATTCTGAAATTTTTTGCTTTTTCCTGCTCCTCTTAGCATGATAAAGAAGATTCAAAGAGAGTGAGATGCCAGCTCCTTTCGTTCAGTCAGTAGCTTCAATCATATCTGGACGTTTTTCAAAGGCAAAAATCATTGAATATTGTAAATGCACAAACAGTAATTTCTCCGCATTGCAAGGTGCAATTCTGAAATTTTTTACTTTTTCCTGCTCCTCTTAGCATGATAAAGAAGATTCAAAAAGAGTGAGATGCCAGCTCCTTTTATTCAGTCAGTAGCTTCAATCATTTCTGGTATATGAATAACATGATGTTTTTCAATGGCAAAAATCAATGAATATTGTAAATGCACAAACAGTAATTTCTCCGCATTGCAAGGTGCAATTCTGAAGTTTTTTGCTTTTTCCTGCTCCTCTTAGCATGATAAAGAAGATTCAAAGAGAGTGAGATGCCAGCTCCTTTCATTCAGTCAGTAGCTTCAATCATTTCTGGACGTTTTTCAATGGCAAAAATCATTGAATATTGTAAATGCACAAACAGTAATTTCTCCGCATTGCAAGGTGCAATTCTGAAATTTTTTACTTTTTCCTGCTCCTCTTAGCATGATAAAGAAGATTCAAAGAGAGTGAGATGCCAGCTCCTTTCATTCAGTCAGTAGCTTCAATCATTTCTGGTATATGAATAACATGATGTTTTTCAATGTCAAAAATCAATGAATATTGTAAATGCACAAACAGTAATTTCTCCGCATTGCAAGGTGCAATTCTGAAATTTTTTGCTTTTTCCTGCTCCTCTTAGCATGATAAAGAAGATTCAAAGAGAGTGAGATGCCAGCTCCTTTCATTCAGTCAGTAGCTTCAATCATTTCTGGACGTTTTTCAATGGCAAAAATCAATGAATATTGTAAATGCACAAACAGTAATTTCTCCGCATTGCAAGGTGCAATTCTGAAATTTTTTACTTTTTCCTGCTCCTCTTAGCATGATAAAGAAAATTCAGAGTGAGATGCCAGCTCCTTTCATTCAGTCAGTAGCTTCAATCATTTCTGGACGTTTTTCAATGGCAAAAATCAATGAATATTGTAAATGCACAAACAGTAATTTCTCCGCATTGCAAGGTGCAATTCTGAAATTTTTTGCTTTTTCCTGCTCCTCTTAGCATGATAAAGAAGATTCAAAGAGAGTGAGATGCCAGCTCCTTTCATTCAGTCAGTAGCTTCAAACATTTCTGGTATATGAATAACATGATGTTTTTCAATGGCAAAAATCAATGAATATTGTAAATGCACAAACAGAAATTTCTCCGCATTGCAAGGTGCAATTCTGAAATTTTTTGCTTTTTCCTGCTCCTCTTAGCATGATAAAGAAGATTCAAAGAGAGTGAGATGCCAGCTCCTTTCGTTCAGTCAGTAGCTTCAATCATTTCTGGTATATGAATAACATGATGTTTTTCAATGGCAAAAATCAATGAATATTGTAAATGCACAAACAGTAATTTCTCCGCATTGCAAGGTGCAATTCTGAAGTTTTTTGCTTTTTCCTGCTCCTCTTAGCATGATAAAGAAGATTCAAAGAGAGTGAGATGCCAGCTCCTTTCATTCAGTCAGTAGCTTCAATCATTTCTGGACGTTTTTCAATGGCAAAAATCATTGAATATTGTAAATGCACAAACAGTAATTTCTCCGCATTGCAAGGTGCAATTCTGAAATTTTTTACTTTTTCCTGCTCCTCTTAGCATGATAAAGAAGATTCAAAGAGAGTGAGATGCCAGCTCCTTTCATTCAGTCAGTAGCTTCAATCATTTCTGGTATATGAATAACATGATGTTTTTCAATGGCAAAAATCAATGAATATTGTAAATGCACAAACAGTAATTTCTCCGCATTGCAAGGTGCAATTCTGAAATTTTTTGCTTTTTCCTGCTCCTCTTAGCATAATAAAGAAGATTCAAAGAAAGTGAGATGCCAGCTCCTTTCATTCAGTCAGTAGCTTCAATCATTTCTGGACGTTTTTCAATGGCAAACATCAATGAATATTGTAAATGCACAAACAGTAATTTCTTCGCATTGCAAGGTGCAATTCTGAAATTTTTTGCTTTTTCCTGCTCCTCTTAGCATGATAAACAAGATTCAAAGAGAGTGAGATGCCAGCTCCTTTCATTCAGTCAGTAGCTTCAATCATTTCTGGACGTTTTTCAATGGCAAAAATCAATGAATATTGTAAATGCACAAACAGTAATTTCTCCGCATTGCAAGGTGCAATTCTGAAATTTTTTACTTTTTCCTGCTCCTCTTAGCATGATAAAGAAGATTCAAAGAGAGTGAGATGCCAGCTCCTTTCATTCAGTCAGTAGCTTCAAACATTCCTGGTATATGAATAACATAATGTTTTTCAATGGCAAAAATCAATGAATATTGTAAATGCACAAACAGTAATTTCTCCGCATTGCAAGGTGCAATTCTGAAATTTTTTGCTTTTTCCTGCTCCTCTTAGCATGATAAAGAAGATTCAAAGAGAGTGAGATGCCAGCTCCTTTCATTCAGTCAGTAGCTTCAATCATTTCTGGACGTTTTTCAATGGCAAAAATCAATGAATATTGTAAATGCACAAACAGTAATTTCTCCGCATTGCAAGGTGCAATTCTGAAATTTTTTGCTTTTTCCTGCTCCTCTTAGCATGATAAAGAAGATTCAAAGAGAGTGAGATGCCAGCTCCTTTCATTCAGTCAGTAGCTTCAAACATTTCTGGTATATGAATAACATGATGTTTTTCAATGGCAAAAATCAATGAATATTGTAAATGCACAAACAGTAATTTCTCCGCATTGCAAGGTGCAATTCTGAAATTTTTTGCTTTTTCCTGCTCCTCTTAGCATGATAAAGAAGATTCAAAGAGAGTGAGATGCCAGCTCCTTTCATTCAGTCAGTAGCATCAATCATTTCTGGAATATGAATAACATGATGTTTTTCAATGGCAAAAATCAATGAATATTGTAAATGCACAAACAGTAATTTCTCCGCATTGCAAGGTGCAATTCTGAAATTTTTTGCTTTTTCCTGCTCCTCTTAGCATGATAAAGAAGATTCAAAGAGAGTGAGATGCCAGCTCCTTTCGTTCAGTCAGTAGCTTCAATCATTTCTGGACGTTTTTCAAAGGCAAAAATCATTGAATATTGTAAATGCACAAACAGTAATTTCTCCGCATTGCAAGGTGCAATTCTGAAATTTTTTACTTTTTCCTGCTCCTCTTAGCATGATAAAGAAGATTCAAAGAGAGTGAGATGCCAGCTCCTTTCATTCAGTCAGTAGCTTCAATCATTTCTGGTATATGAATAACATGATGTTTTTCAATGGCAAAAATCAATGAATATTGTAAATGCACAAACAGTAATTTCTCCGCATTGCAAGGTGCAATTCTGAAATTTTTTGCTTTTTCCTGCTCCTCTTAGCATGATAAAGAAGATTCAAAGAGAGTGAGATGCCAGCTCCTTTCATTCAGTCAGTAGCTTCAATCATTTCTGGACGTTTTTCAATGGCAAAAATCATTGAATATTGTAAATGCACAAACAGTAATTTCTCCGCATTGCAAGGTGCAATTCTGAAATTTTTTACTTTTTCCTGCTCCTCTTAGCATGATAAAGAAGATTCAAAGAGAGTGAGATGCCAGCTCCTTTCATTCAGTCAGTAGCTTCAATCATTTCTGGTATATGAATAACATGATGTTTTTCAATGGCAAAAATCAATGAATATTGTAAATGCACAAACAGTAATTTCTCCGCATTGCAAGGTGCAATTCTGAAATTTTTTGGTTTTTCCTGCTCCTCTTAGCATGATAAAGAAGATTCAAAGAGAGTGAGATGCCAGCTCCTTTCATTCAGTCAGTAGCTTCAATCATTTCTGGACGTTTTTCAATGGCAAAAATCAATGAATATTGTAAATGCACAAACAGTAATTTCTCCGCATTGCAAGGTGCAATTCTGAAATTTTTTGCTTTTTCCTGCTCCTCTTAGCATGATAAACAAGATTAAAAGAGAGTGAGATGCCAGCTCCTTTCATTCAGTCAGTAGCTTCAATCATTTCTGGACGTTTTTCAATGGCAAAAATCAATGAATATTGTAAATGCACAAACAGTAATTTCTCCGCATTGCAAGGTGCAATTCTGAAATTTTTTGCTTTTTCCTGCTCCTCTTAGCATGATAAAGAAGATTCAAAGAGAGTGAGATGCCAGCTCCTTTCATTCAGTCAGTAGCTTCAAACATTCCTGGTATATGAATAACATGATGTTTTTCAATGGCAAAAATCAATGAATATTGTAAATGCACAAACAGTAATTTCTCCGCATTGCAAGGTGCAATTCTAAAATTTTTTGCTTTTTCCTGCTCCTCTTAGCATGATAAAGAAGATTCAAAGAGAGTGAGATGCCAGCTCCTTTCATTCAGTCAGTAGCTTCAATCATTTCTGGACGTTTTTCAATTGCAAAAATCAATGAATATTGTAAATGCACAAACAGTAATTTCTCCGCATTGCAAGGTGCAACTCTGAAATTTTTTGCTTTTTCCTGCTCCTCTTAGCATGATAAAGAAGATTCAAAGAGAGTGAGATGCCAGCTCCTTTCATTCAGTCAGTAGCTTCAATCATTTCTGGTATATGAATAACGTGATGTTTTTCAATGGCAAAAATCAATGAATATTGTAAATGCACAAACAGTAATTTCTCCGCATTGCAAGGTGCAATTCTGAAATTTTTTGCTTTTTCCTGCTCCTCTTAGCATGATAAAGAAGATTCAAAGAGAGTGAGATGCCAGCTCCTTTCATTCAGTCAGTAGCTTCAAACATTTCTGGTATATGAATAACATGATGTTTTTCAATGGCAAAAATCAATGAATATTGTAAATGCACAAACAGTAATTTCTCCGCATTGCAAGGTGCAATTCTGAAATTTTTTGCTTTTTCCTGCTCCTCTTAGCATGATAAAGAAGATTCAAGGAGAGTGAGATGCCAGCTCCTTTCATTCAGTCAGTAGCTTCAAACATTTCTGGTATATGAATAACATGATGTTTTTCAATGGCAAAAATCAATGAATATTGTAAATGCACAAACAGTAATTTCTCCGCATTGCAAGGTGCAATTCTGAAATTTTTTGCTTTATCCTGCTCCTCTTAGCATGATAAAGAAGATTCAAAGAGAGTGAGATGCCAGCTCCTTTCATTCAGTCAGTAGCTTCAATCATTTCTGGACGTTTTTCAATGGCAAAAATCATTGAATATTGTAAATGCACAAACAGTAATTTCTCCGCATTGCAAGGTGCAATTCTGAAATTTTTTACTTTTTCCTGCTCCTCTTAGCATGATAAAGAAGATTCAAAGAGAGTGAGATGCCAGCTCCTTTCATTCAGTCAGTAGCTTCAATCATTTCTGGTATATGAATAACATGATGTTTTTCAATGGCAAAAATCAATGAATATTGTAAATGCACAAACAGTAATTTCTCCGCATTGCAAGGTGCAATTCTGAGATTTTTTGCTTTTTCCTGCTCCTCTTAGCATGATAAAGAAGATTCAAAGAGAGTGAGATGCCAGCTCCTTTCATTCAGTCAGTAGCTTCAATCATTTCTGGACGTTTTTCAATGGCAAAAATCAATGAATATTCTAAATGCACAAACAGTAATTTCTCCGCATTGCAAGGTGCAATTCTGAAATTTTTTGCTTTTTCCTGCTCCTCTTAGCATGATAAACAAGATTCAAAGAGAGTGAGATGCCAGCTCCTTTCATTCAGTCAGTAGCTTCAATCATTTCTGGACGTTTTTCAATGGCAAAAATCAATGAATATTGTAAATGCACAAACAGTAATTTCTCCGCATTGCAAGGTGCAATTCTGAAATTTTTTGCTTTTTCCTGCTCCTCTTAGCATGATAAAGAAGATTCAAAGAGAGTGAGAAGCCAGCTCCTTTCATTCAGTCAGTAGCTTCAATCATTTCTGGACGTTTTTCAATTGCAAAAATCAATGAATATTGTAAATGCACAAACAGTAATTTCTCCGCATGGCAAGGTGCAATTCTGAAATTTTTTGCTTTTTCCTGCTCCTCTTAGCATGATAAAGAAGATTCAAAGAGAGTGAGATGCCAGCTCCTTTCATTCAGTCAGTAGCTTCAATCATTTCTGGTATATGAATAACATGATGTTTTTCAATGGCAAAAATCAATGAATATTGTAAATGCACAAACAGTAATTTCTCCGCATTGCAAGGTGCAATTCTGAAATTTTTTGCTTTTTCCTGCTCCTCTTAGCATGATAAAGAAGATTCAAAGAGAGTGAGATGCCAGCTCCTTTCATTCAGTCAGTAGCTTCAATCATTTCTGGACGTTTTTCAATGGCAAAAATCAATGAATATTGTAAATGCACAAACAGTAATTTCTCCGCATTGCAAGGTGCAATTCTGAAATTTTTTGCTTTTTCCTGCTCCTCTTAGCATGATAAAGAAGATTCAAAGAGAGTGAGATGCCAGCTCCTTTCATTCAGTCAGTAGCTTCAATCATTTCTGGACGTTTTTCAATGGCAAAAATCAATGAATATTGTAAATGCACAAACAGTAATTTCTCCGCATTGCAAGGTGCAATTCTGAAATTTTTTGCTTTTTCCTGCTCCTCTTAGCATGATAAAAAAGATTCAAAGAGAGTGAGATGCCAGCTCCTTTCATTCAGTCAGTAGCTTCAAACATTTCTGGTATATGAATAACATGATGTTTTTCAATGGCAAAAATCAATGAATATTGTAAATGCACAAACAGTAATTTCTCCGCATTGCAAGGTGCAATTCTGAAATTTTTTGCTTTTTCCTGCTCCTCTTAGCATGATAAAGAAGATTCAAAGAGAGTGAGACGCCAGCTCCTTTCGTTCAGTCAGTAGCTTCAATCATTTCTGGACGTTTTTCAATGGCAAAAATCATTGAATATTGTAAATGCACAAACAGTAATTTCTCCGCATTGCAAGGTGCAATTCTGAAATTTTTTACTTTTTCCTGCTCCTCTTAGCATGATAAAGAAGATTCAAAGAGAGTGAGATGCCAGCTCCTTTCATTCAGTCAGTAGCTTCAATCATTTCTGGTATATGAATAACATGATGTTTTTCAATGGCAAAAATCAATGAATATTGTAAATGCACAAACAGTAATTTCTCCGCATTGCAAGATGCAATTCTGAAATTTTTTGCTTTTTCCTGCTCCTCTTAGCATGATAAAGAAGATTCAAAGAGAGTGAGATGCCAGCTCCTTTCATTCAGTCAGTAGCTTCAATCATTTCTGGACGTTTTTCAATGGCAAAAATCAACGAATATTGTAAATGCACAAACAGTAATTTCTCCGCATTGCAAGGTGCAATTCTGAAATTTTTTGCTTTTTCCTGCTCCTCTTAGCATGATAAAGTAGATTCAAAGAGAGTGAGATGCCAGCTCCTTACATTCAGTCAGTAGCTTCAATCATTTCTGGTAAATGAATAACATGATGTTTTTCAATGGCAAAAATCAATGAATTTTGTAAATGCACAAACAGTAATTTCTCCGCATTGCAAGGCGCAATTCTGAAATTTTTTGCTTTTTCCTGCTCCTCTTAGCATGATAAAGAAGATTCAAAGAGAGTGAGATGCCAGCTCCTTTCAATCAGTCAGTAGCTTCAATCATTTCTGGACGTTTTTCAATGGCAAAAATCAATGAATATTGTAAATGCACAAACAGTAATTTCTCCGCATTGCAAGGTGCAATTCTGAAATTTTATGCTTTTTCCTGCTCCTCTTAGCATGATAAAGAAGATTCAAAGAGAGTGAGATGCCAGCTCCTTTCATTCAGTCAGTAGCTTCAATCATTTCTGGACGTTTTTCAATGGCAAAAATCAATGAATATTGTAAATGCACAAACAGTAATTTTTCCGCATTGCAAGGTGCAATTCTGAAATTTTTTGCTTATTCCTGCTCCTCTTAGCATGATAAAGAAGATTCAAAGAGAGTGAGGTGCCAGCTCCTTTCATTCAGTCAGTAGCTTCAAACATTTCTGGTATATGAATAACGTTTTTCAATGGCAAAAATCAATGAATATTGTAAATGCACAAACAGTTATTTCTCCGCATTGCAAGGTGCAATTCTGAAATTTTTTGCTTTTTCCTGCTCCTCTTAGCATGATAAAGAAGATTCAAAGAGAGTGAGATGCCAGCTCCTTTCATTCAGTCAGTAGCTTCAATCATTTCTGGACGTTTTTCAATGGCAAAAATCAATGAATATTGTAAATGCACAAACAGTAATTTCTCCGCATTGCAAGGTGCAATTCTGAAATTTTTTGCTTTTTCCTGCTCCTCTTAGCATGATAAAGAAGATTCAAAGAGAGTGAGATGCCAGCTCCTTTCATTCAGTCAGTAGCTTCAATCATTTCTGGACGTTTTTCAATGGCAAAAATCAATGAATATTGTAAATGCACAAACAGTAATTTCTCCGCATTGCAAGGTGCAATTCTGAAATTTTTTGCTTTTTCCTGCTCCTCTTAGCATGATAAAGAAGATTCAAAGAGAGTGAGATGCCAGCTCCTTTCATTCAGTCAGTAGCTTCAATCATTTCTGGACGTTTTTCAATGGCAAAAATCAATGAATATTGTAAATGCACAAACAGTAATTTCTCCGCATTGCAAGGTGCAATTCTGAAATTTTTGCTTTTTCCTGCTCCTCTTAGCATGATAAAGAAGATTCAAAGAGAGTGAGGTGCCAGCTCCTTTCATTCAGTCAGTAGCTTCAAACATTTCTGGTATATGAATAACATGTTTTTCAATGGCAAAAATCAATGAATATTGTAAATGCACAAACAGTAATTTCTCCGCATTGCAAGGAGCAATTCTGAAATTTTTTGCTTTTTCCTGCTCCTCTTAGCATGATAAAGAAGATTCAAAGAGAGTGAGATGCCAGCTCCTTTCATTCAGTCAGTAGCTTCAATCATTTCTGGACGTTTTTCAATGGCAAAAATCAATGAATATTGTAAATGCACAAACTGTAATTTCTCCGCATTGCAAGGTGCAATTCTGAAATTTTTTGCTTTTTCCTGCTCCTCTTAGCATGATAAAGAAGATTCAAAGAGAGTGAGATGCCAGCTCTTTTCATTCAGTCAGTAGCTTCAATCATTTCTGGACGTTTTTCAATTGCAAAAATCAATGAATATTGTAAATGCACAAACAGTAATTTCTCCGCATTGCAAGGTGCAACTCTGAAATTTTTTGCTTTTTCCTGCTCCTCTTAGCATGATAAAGAAGATTCAAAGAGAGTGAGATGCCAGCTCCTTTCATTCAGTCAGTAGCTTCAATCATTTCTGGTATATGAATAACGTGATGTTTTTCAATACCAAAAATCAATGAATATTGTAAATGCACAAACAGTAATTTCTCCGCATTGCAAGGTGCAATTCTGAAATTTTTTGCTTTTTCCTGCTCCTCTTAGCATGATAAAGAAGATTCAAAGAGAGTGAGATGCCAGCTCCTTTCATTCAGTCAGTAGCTTCAAACATTTCTGGTATATGAATAACATGATGTTTTTCAATGGCAAAAATCAATGAATATTGTAAATGCACAAACAGTAATTTCTCCGCATTGCAAGGTGCAATTCTGAAATTTTTTGCTTTTTCCTGCTCCTCTTAGCATGATAAAGAAGATTCAAGGAGAGTGAGATGCCAGCTCCTTTCATTCAGTCAGTAGCTTCAAACATTTCTGGTATATGAATAACATGATGTTTTTCAATGGCAAAAATCAATGAATATTGTAAATGCACAAACAGTAATTTCTCCGCATTGCAAGGTGCAATTCTGAAATTTTTTGCTTTATCCTGCTCCTCTTAGCATGATAAAGAAGATTCAAAGAGAGTGAGATGCCAGCTCCTTTCATTCAGTCAGTAGCTTCAATCATTTCTGGACGTTTTTCAATGGCAAAAATCATTGAATATTGTAAATGCACAAACAGTAATTTCTCCGCATTGCAAGGTGCAATTCTGAAATTTTTTACTTTTTCCTGCTCCTCTTAGCATGATAAAGAAGATTCAAAGAGAGTGAGATGCCAGCTCCTTTCATTCAGTCAGTAGCTTCAATCATTTCTGGTATATGAATAACATGATGTTTTTCAATGGCAAAAATCAATGAATATTGTAAATGCACAAACAGTAATTTCTCCGCATTGCAAGGTGCAATTCTGAGATTTTTTGCTTTTTCCTGCTCCTCTTAGCATGATAAAGAAGATTCAAAGAGAGTGAGATGCCAGCTCCTTTCATTCAGTCAGTAGCTTCAATCATTTCTGGACGTTTTTCAATGGCAAAAATCAATGAATATTCTAAATGCACAAACAGTAATTTCTCCGCATTGCAAGGTGCAATTCTGAAATTTTTTGCTTTTTCCTGCTCCTCTTAGCATGATAAACAAGATTCAAAGAGAGTGAGATGCCAGCTCCTTTCATTCAGTCAGTAGCTTCAATCATTTCTGGACATTTTTCAATGGCAAAAATCAATGAATATTGTAAATGCACAAACAGTAATTTCTCCGCATTGCAAGGTGCAATTCTGAAATTTTTTGCTTTTTCCTGCTCCTCTTAGCATGATAAAGAAGATTCAAAGAGAGTGAGAAGCCAGCTCCTTTCATTCAGTCAGTAGCTTCAATCATTTCTGGACGTTTTTCAATTGCAAAAATCAATGAATATTGTAAATGCACAAACAGTAATTTCTCCGCATTGCAAGGTGCAATTCTGAAATTTTTTGCTTTTTCCTGCTCCTCTTAGCATGATAAAGAAGATTCAAAGAGAGTGAGATGCCAGCTCCTTTCATTCAGTCAGTAGCTTCAATCATTTCTGGTATATGAATAACATGATGTTTTTCAATGGCAAAAATCAATGAATATTGTAAATGCACAAACAGTAATTTCTCCGCATTGCAAGGTGCAATTCTGAAATTTTTTGCTTTTTCCTGCTCCTCTTAGCATGATAAAGAAGATTCAAAGAGAGTGAGATGCCAGCTCCTTTCATTCAGTCAGTAGCTTCAATCATTTCTGGACGTTTTTCAATGGCAAAAATCAATGAATATTGTAAATGCACAAACAGTAATTTTTCCGCATTGCAAGGTGCAATTCTGAAATTTTTTGCTTATTCCTGCTCCTCTTAGCATGATAAAGAAGATTCAAAGAGAGTGAGGTGCCAGCTCCTTTCATTCAGTCAGTAGCTTCAAACATTTCTGGTATATGAATAACGTTTTTCAATGGCAAAAATCAATGAATATTGTAAATGCACAAACAGTTATTTCTCCGCATTGCAAGGTGCAATTCTGAAATTTTTTGCTTTTTCCTGCTCCTCTTAGCATGATAAAGAAGATTCAAAGAGAGTGAGATGCCAGCTCCTTTCATTCAGTCAGTAGCTTCAATCATTTCTGGACGTTTTTCAATGGCAAAAATCAATGAATATTGTAAATGCACAAACAGTAATTTCTCCGCATTGCAAGGTGCAATTCTGAAATTTTTTGCTTTTTCCTGCTCCTCTTAGCATGATAAAGAAGATTCAAAGAGAGTGAGATGCCAGCTCCTTTCATTCAGTCAGTAGCTTCAATCATTTCTGGACGTTTTTCAATGGCAAAAATCAATGAATATTGTAAATGCACAAACAGTAATTTCTCCGCATTGCAAGGTGCAATTCTGAAATTTTTTGCTTTTTCCTGCTCCTCTTAGCATGATAAAGAAGATTCAAAGAGAGTGAGATGCCAGCTCCTTTCATTCAGTCAGTAGCTTCAATCATTTCTGGACGTTTTTCAATGGCAAAAATCAATGAATATTGTAAATGCACAAACAGTAATTTCTCCGCATTGCAAGGTGCAATTCTGAAATTTTTGCTTTTTCCTGCTCCTCTTAGCATGATAAAGAAGATTCAAAGAGAGTGAGGTGCCAGCTCCTTTCATTCAGTCAGTAGCTTCAAACATTTCTGGTATATGAATAACATGTTTTTCAATGGCAAAAATCAATGAATATTGTAAATGCACAAACAGTAATTTCTCCGCATTGCAAGGAGCAATTCTGAAATTTTTTGCTTTTTCCTGCTCCTCTTAGCATGATAAAGAAGATTCAAAGAGAGTGAGATGCCAGCTCCTTTCATTCAGTCAGTAGCTTCAATCATTTCTGGACGTTTTTCAATGGCAAAAATCAATGAATATTGTAAATGCACAAACTGTAATTTCTCCGCATTGCAAGGTGCAATTCTGAAATTTTTTGCTTTTTCCTGCTCCTCTTAGCATGATAAAGAAGATTCAAAGAGAGTGAGATGCCAGCTCTTTTCATTCAGTCAGTAGCTTCAATCATTTCTGGACGTTTTTCAATTGCAAAAATCAATGAATATTGTAAATGCACAAACAGTAATTTCTCCGCATTGCAAGGTGCAACTCTGAAATTTTTTGCTTTTTCCTGCTCCTCTTAGCATGATAAAGAAGATTCAAAGAGAGTGAGATGCCAGCTCCTTTCATTCAGTCAGTAGCTTCAATCATTTCTGGTATATGAATAACGTGATGTTTTTCAATACCAAAAATCAATGAATATTGTAAATGCACAAACAGTAATTTCTCCGCATTGCAAGGTGCAATTCTGAAATTTTTTGCTTTTTCCTGCTCCTCTTAGCATGATAAAGAAGATTCAAAGAGAGTGAGATGCCAGCTCCTTTCATTCAGTCAGTAGCTTCAAACATTTCTGGTATATGAATAACATGATGTTTTTCAATGGCAAAAATCAATGAATATTGTAAATGCACAAACAGTAATTTCTCCGCATTGCAAGGTGCAATTCTGAAATTTTTTGCTTTTTCCTGCTCCTCTTAGCATGATAAAGAAGATTCAAGGAGAGTGAGATGCCAGCTCCTTTCATTCAGTCAGTAGCTTCAAACATTTCTGGTATATGAATAACATGATGTTTTTCAATGGCAAAAATCAATGAATATTGTAAATGCACAAACAGTAATTTCTCCGCATTGCAAGGTGCAATTCTGAAATTTTTTGCTTTATCCTGCTCCTCTTAGCATGATAAAGAAGATTCAAAGAGAGTGAGATGCCAGCTCCTTTCATTCAGTCAGTAGCTTCAATCATTTCTGGACGTTTTTCAATGGCAAAAATCATTGAATATTGTAAATGCACAAACAGTAATTTCTCCGCATTGCAAGGTGCAATTCTGAAATTTTTTACTTTTTCCTGCTCCTCTTAGCATGATAAAGAAGATTCAAAGAGAGTGAGATGCCAGCTCCTTTCATTCAGTCAGTAGCTTCAATCATTTCTGGTATATGAATAACATGATGTTTTTCAATGGCAAAAATCAATGAATATTGTAAATGCACAAACAGTAATTTCTCCGCATTGCAAGGTGCAATTCTGAGATTTTTAGCTTTTTCCTGCTCCTCTTAGCATGATAAAGAAGATTCAAAGAGAGTGAGATGCCAGCTCCTTTCATTCAGTCAGTAGCTTCAATCATTTCTGGACGTTTTTCAATGGCAAAAATCAATGAATATTCTAAATGCACAAACAGTAATTTCTCCGCATTGCAAGGTGCAATTCTGAAATTTTTTGCTTTTTCCTGCTCCTCTTAGCATGATAAACAAGATTCAAAGAGAGTGAGATGCCAGCTCCTTTCATTCAGTCAGTAGCTTCAATCATTTCTGGACATTTTTCAATGGCAAAAATCAATGAATATTGTAAATGCACAAACAGTAATTTCTCCGCATTGCAAGGTGCAATTCTGAAATTTTTTGCTTTTTCCTGCTCCTCTTAGCATGATAAAGAAGATTCAAAGAGAGTGAGAAGCCAGCTCCTTTCATTCAGTCAGTAGCTTCAATCATTTCTGGACGTTTTTCAATTGCAAAAATCAATGAATATTGTAAATGCACAAACAGTAATTTCTCCGCATTGCAAGGTGCAATTCTGAAATTTTTTGCTTTTTCCTGCTCCTCTTAGCATGATAAAGAAGATTCAAAGAGAGTGAGATGCCAGCTCCTTTCATTCAGTCAGTAGCTTCAATCATTTCTGGTATATGAATAACATGATGTTTTTCAATGGCAAAAATCAATGAATATTGTAAATGCACAAACAGTAATTTCTCCGCATTGCAAGGTGAAATTCTGAAATTTTTTGCTTTTTCCTGCTCCTCTTAGCATGATAAAGAAGATTCAAAGAGAGTGAGATGCCAGCTCCTTTCATTCAGTCAGTAGCTTCAATCATTTCTGGTATATGAATAACATGATGTTTTTCAATGGCAAAAATCAATGAATATTGTAAATGCACAAACAGTAATTTCTCCGCATTGCAAGGTGCAATTCTGAAATTTTTTGCTTTTTCCTGCTCCTCTTAGCATGATAAAGAAGATTCAAAGAGAGTGAGATGCCAGCTCCTTTCATTCAGTCAGTAGCTTCAATCATTTCTGGACGTTTTTCAATGGCAAAAATCAATGAATATTGTAAATGCACAAACAGTAATTTCTCCGCATTGCAAGGTGCAATTCTGAAATTTTTTGCTTTTTCCTGCTCCTCTTAGCATGATAAAAAAGATTCAAAGAGAGTGAGATGCCAGCTCCTTTCATTCAGTCAGTAGCTTCAAACATTTCTGGTATATGAATAACATGATGTTTTTCAATGGCAAAAATCAATGAATATTGTAAATGCACAAACAGTAATTTCTCCGCATTGCAAGGTGCAATTCTGAAATTTTTTGCTTTTTCCTGCTCCTCTTAGCATGATAAAGAAGATTCAAAGAGAGTGAGACGCCAGCTCCTTTCGTTCAGTCAGTAGCTTCAATCATTTCTGGACGTTTTTCAATGGCAAAAATCATTGAATATTGTAAATGCACAAACAGTAATTTCTCCGCATTGCAAGGTGCAATTCTGAAATTTTTTACTTTTTCCTGCTCCTCTTAGCATGATAAAGAAGATTCAAAGAGAGTGAGATGCCAGCTCCTTTCATTCAGTCAGTAGCTTCAATCATTTCTGGTATATGAATAACATGATGTTTTTCAATGGCAAAAATCAATGAATATTGTAAATGCACAAACAGTAATTTCTCCGCATTGCAAGGTGCAATTCTGAAATTTTTTGCTTTTTCCTGCTCCTCTTAGCATGATAAAGAAGATTCAAAGAGAGTGAGATGCTAGCTCCTTTCATTCAGTCAGTAGCTTCAATCATTTCTGGACGTTTTTCAATGGCAAAAATCAACGAATATTGTAAATGCACAAACAGTCATTTCTCCGCATTGCAAGGTGCAATTCTGAAATTTTTTGCTTTTTCCTGCTCCTCTTAGCATGATAAAGAAGATTCAAAGAGAGTGAGATGCCAGCTCCTTACATTCAGTCAGTAGCTTCAATCATTTCTGGTAAATGAATAACATGATGTTTTTCAATGGCAAAAATCAATGAATTTTGTAAATGCACAAACAGTAATTTCTCCGCATTGCAAGGCGCAATTCTGAAATTTTTTGCTTTTTCCTGCTCCTCTTAGCATGATAAAGAAGATTCAAAGAGAGTGAGATGCCAGCTCCTTTCAATCAGTCAGTAGCTTCAATCATTTCTGGACGTTTTTCAATGGCAAAAATCAATGAATATTGTAAATGCACAAACAGTAATTTCTCCGCATTGCAAGGTGCAATTCTGAAATTTTATGCTTTTTCCTGCTCCTCTTAGCATGATAAAGAAGATTCAAAGAGAGTGAGATGCCAGCTCCTTTCATTCAGTCAGTAGCTTCAATCATTTCTGGACGTTTTTCAATGGCAAAAATCAATGAATATTGTAAATGCACAAACAGTAATTTTTCCGCATTGCAAGGTGCAATTCTGAAATTTTTTGCTTATTCCTGCTCCTCTTAGCATGATAAAGAAGATTCAAAGAGAGTGAGGTGCCAGCTCCTTTCATTCAGTCAGTAGCTTCAAACATTTCTGGTATATGAATAACGTTTTTCAATGGCAAAAATCAATGAATATTGTAAATGCACAAACAGTTATTTCTCCGCATTGCAAGGTGCAATTCTGAAATTTTTTGCTTTTTCCTGCTCCTCTTAGCATGATAAAGAAGATTCAAAGAGAGTGAGATGCCAGCTCCTTTCATTCAGTCAGTAGCTTCAATCATTTCTGGACGTTTTTCAATGGCAAAAATCAATGAATATTGTAAATGCACAAACAGTAATTTCTCCGCATTGCAAGGTGCAATTCTGAAATTTTTTGCTTTTTCCTGCTCCTCTTAGCATGATAAAGAAGATTCAAAGAGAGTGAGATGCCAGCTCCTTTCATTCAGTCAGTAGCTTCAATCATTTCTGGACGTTTTTCAATGGCAAAAATCAATGAATATTGTAAATGCACAAACAGTAATTTCTCCGCATTGCAAGGTGCAATTCTGAAATTTTTTGCTTTTTCCTGCTCCTCTTAGCATGATAAAGAAGATTCAAAGAGAGTGAGATGCCAGCTCCTTTCATTCAGTCAGTAGCTTCAATCATTTCTGGACGTTTTTCAATGGCAAAAATCAATGAATATTGTAAATGCACAAACAGTAATTTCTCCGCATTGCAAGGTGCAATTCTGAAATTTTTTGCTTATTCCTGCTCCTCTTAGCATGATAAAGAAGATTCAAAGAGAGTGAGGTGCCAGCTCCTTTCATTCAGTCAGTAGCTTCAAACATTTCTGGTATATGAATAACGTTTTTCAATGGCAAAAATCAATGAATATTGTAAATGCACAAACAGTTATTTCTCCGCATTGCAAGGTGCAATTCTGAAATTTTTTGCTTTTTCCTGCTCCTCTTAGCATGATAAAGAAGATTCAAAGAGAGTGAGATGCCAGCTCCTTTCATTCAGTCAGTAGCTTCAATCATTTCTGGACGTTTTTCAATGGCAAAAATCAATGAATATTGTAAATGCACAAACAGTAATTTCTCCGCATTGCAAGGTGCAATTCTGAAATTTTTTGCTTTTTCCTGCTCCTCTTAGCATGA